>NW_010176860.1:29103-74549 GCF_000695765.1 Mesitornis unicolor | reverse complement strand
GAGAGTTAAGTTCGTTTTCTACACTTTTCAGTCATTAACTGAGCCACTTGTTAATGACAAATGGATTACTTTTGCTGGCAACAAGAACTTTTGAAACCCAAAATAATTGCTATACTTAAGTGCTGAAGCACCTTCAGTCTCTTTTATATGAAGTCTCTATGGATGAAGTCTCACATAAAGGGAGAAACAAGATGCATCAATTGTCTTTTCTTTAAAGTGCCATGAAACCCTTGATTAACCAGAAATTCTTGCAAAGTTGCAGTTGCAATTCAAGTATTGAAGGTATTACCTGCCCAGAAGCCCGTTATGATACCAGATCATGGGAAATGAGTGCTTTGAGTTTTATAGACACAGGGATGATTGCTGAAGAGGTCACAGTAAAACTCCCCCCCATCCTGAACCTGGGCCTGTTAGCAGAAATCCCTCGCATTCCCTTCTATGTGCATTATATTCTGTGTCGTTCACATGTGAAAGAGAACATTGCCCCTTGAACTGTGAAACAGTCATGTGTTTTTGACAGGCTGATTTTGTTTCTGCTCCTGACATCTCTGAAAGATGGCTGCCGAAATGTGGTTAGGCATGAGAGGGACGTTCGCTTGCAGAGGTGAGCTGGGAGACAGAAGATGAGCTGAAAGAAGCAGGAAGGGGATTTGACAGCAAAGAAGGCTCCTGACACACACGTTGAAGCAGGTGTACACTGCCAGGCAGCGTACAAACCAAGCATAGAAATAGGATTAAAAGGCTCTTTTTTTAGGCAAAATAAGACCAAGAAGGAGGCAGTGCACAATTCCACCCTGCAGTTTCAAGTGGCAGAAACTATTTTTCTCTCCAGAGTTTGCTAACATATATTAGTTGCTGTTTTTCTGCCCAGAGCTTTGACCTACTCAACTACAAGCTAGTTTGGCTGAGTATCAGCACAACAAACAAGCAGCAGTCAAATAAGAGAGGAAGAAATAGATAATTTACCAGAAATGCCCGATATTCCCTTCCACGCTTGACATTTGCGCTTTGCAAGTGGTCTGGCTGTCATACCTTGTCCAGGACTAGGGCATGTGTTAGAGAATGTGTCACAAAATAGGTCTGACCTAAGGTAGAGCAAAAGCTAGCCCTTAATATTGCTCGATTAAAAATAGATAAACCCAGCAGTACCTCGGATTTTGGCTTGTTGTTTGAATTATGAATATTCTTCTAAATGCTGTCACTTTCTTAAAGACATACAGTGGTTTCTTTTGAATTTTAAGTGACTTTGGATTGAAATTCTGTGTGAGTGATTATCTGGCTCAGTGAATTCTGTTGTTATTATTAGCAATTTTGGGTGTTAACCTCTTCACTGCTGAAATCTCTAAGTAAATGCAGCATGACTTTGTAGCAGCACTCAGGAACTGGAAAGGTTAAGAAGCCATTTAAACACATCCAAGAAATGTCATAATTTTCAGGCTGATGAAGTGCTAGCCTGGAAGAGAACAAAGAAACGATAATAATAATTACATTTACTTTATGCTTGTGAAGAAGACAGTTTGAAGGAGAGTGGGCCATTGACGGTAGCTCAGTTTTGGTTCTGCCCCCATTAGTTATGTCACATTCCCGCTTTTCTTCTGCAACCCCAGAAATGTGCTGTTTAAATGGAGCTTGGTTGCAGAAGGATGATTTGACAGAAAGCCAAATGTCCCTGCCCAGTCATTCCAGACCTCACTAGTGTTTTCCCATTCACTTCCTCCTCCCCTGGCTCAGCAGCATCTGGCCCTCTCCCTCTGAACTTGTGTGACTCTATTTCAAGTATAGATTTAGTTATTAAATCTGGAGATAAAGTATGGATCTGTTCCACTAATCAGATACTACAGTGATTAGAGCCATAGAAGTACTTGGAGAGATCAATTAGATTAGATTATCAAATCATTATAAGCAAACTCTTAAATACAAAGCAATAGAAAGTAATCTTGTGTCACTGTATTTGTTTAGAGAATATTTATGCTCTCTTATTGTTTGTTTGCCTCTGGTTTATTTACATGTGGTAAGACTGCAGTGGCACTGAGCCTCACGCTCAGAGCTGGGTTGGAGGATGGAATAAACCAATTTCTACAGTAAAACTCTCTCTGTGATGCTGGTCATAGGCTAAAACACATTATTTCTTGTATCCTAGGTGAAAAAAATATGTGCACTTGGAAATCTTACCTTATAAAGCAATTGTGCAGATTCTTGCGGGAGCGCATTTCAGATCTCTGGGGTTAGGCAGGAAGCTTTCTGCCATTGAGCCAGTCTTTTATTATCTCTCTTATCTCATTTTGTATTTATTATTTTGACTGTGGAATCTTATTTTCACTACTTTTATTGCATAAACCCAGTGTTACGAACCAACACTAGCTAATTCAGATAAAGGTTTGTGATTCATTCTTTAGTAGTTTGCTTTCAGGATTCTGGTGAAAATGGTTTTTCAGTGTATAATAGCTATTTGTGTCACTCCTAAGCCTTGAAGTTGTATTTTATGCAGCATGCAGTGTTATTTTCTTAACGTGTATGTGTGTATATAAATATATATAGATGAGCTTTTCTTTATTAATATATATTTTAGGAAGTACTCCAGCTAATGCTAATATACTGTTTTCATGAGAGAATTGGCAGAATAGTATACATCAAAGGCAACAATTAGCGTATTTTCATTTGACTTGTTCAGTCTATTAGGTTGTTAAATTTTGCATAGAAAATCATTAGCATGTTTAATTTGGGAAGGAAGCTCTTGGAAGAGGAGTTGTGGATGTAAATCAGTTAGTGAGGAGGCTCTCGTACAGTATTACAGCGGCTAGAGCTCTGAAATATCATGAAATATTTTCCCATATTATTAGCTGTAAATGCAAAGAGGTGAAAAAACTGCAGGATAATCACTGGTTTAGGAGTTAACAAAGAAGCTTTTGATGTCTTTGTCTAATATTAAAATCTAGAGCAAGGTTGTACCATATTCCTGTTCTATGGAACACGAGTATAGCAGTACAGGTTTGCAGTTGCTTCCCTTTTTTAAAGGAAGGTGAAGGACATCTGAATCAGACTTGATATAACATAGTTCATGGTGGTTTGGTTTTTTTTCATTCCTCAAATAAGACTTCAAGAACTGTTGCATTGCAAGTGATGCTGCAGCTGTTACACATGCTGCTTGCCACTTCAGTATTAGCGGAAGTCGAAAAAGTGACAGAATAAACTGCAAAGTGTCTTTCCCCCTCCATCTTTATTGGGAGCATGTGACCTGACTTTCTGGCAATTTAGAGACAGCTATCTGGTATTAAATAAATTCAAAAAGGTTTGGATTTTGACCAATTAAAGTCAAAGAGGAAAGGTCAGAAATCAGCACCAAAATAGAACAAATATTAACTAGATTCTGTCATACAGCAGCTAATCAGGGCTCGTGTGTGCCCTGCTGTGCCAATATCTATTCAGAAGCTAGTCATTATGTCTCTGTTCTAAAAAAGAACTAATTTTGAAGACTTCACTGCACTAAAATCAAGTAATTTACTGTGCTGTTTGCTATGTTTTTATGATGTTTTGCCTGATTAAACATTCAGTGCCAGACATAGTGGCTTCTGGTTTTGTCCCTGCACTTTTCAGGTTCAGACTTCTTTGAGAGCAGTTACTGTTCTTTGGTGCCAAATTACTTTATTGCCGTCATAAACTAGGATTTTTACCAGCAAAACTGACATAAGTGTCAGGATTATATTATTGATTATTTTGAAGGCACAAAAATCTATAAAGTCCTTTCTTTTATGCTCCTGTGGAAAGCACCTGTACCCATTTATGCTCAGTGGGTAAATTCTTAGCCACATAAAATTCAATCATGAATTCGAATTAAGTTTTACAAGACCAGGCCCAAATTTCCATATCTGAAAGATGAACTAACATAAACTTAAAGGTAGGTACAGTTTTGTAGACACATAAATATCTTTTCTCTTTCTTTGTTATTTTTTTCCTCTGTTCTTATTTTCTCAAAAGAATTTTGTACCTATCTTGTACCACAGCCTCTCCCATAATAAGAAATCTCCTTTATCTTATTCTGCACTTTTTCTGTGTTTCCTGATCTGGCAGTCATTATTCTGTCTGATTTGTCTTTATTTCATATTTCAACCTCCATTTTTTTTAAAGTTTAGAAACATTTACCACCTCTTTAGGGTTACAAAATCATGAACTATTCATTTACCACTGTATCGTTTATTTTTTTCCTTTATACTGAAGATGGAGAAACTAGGACAAAAGAGTGGACTTTTGCAAAGTCTCACATGGAAAGAGATTGTATGTCATTGTGGAGCTGAAATTAAAGCATCCCATTCTTTTTATCGCATGTTTATTTTTTTTGGGCCAGGCTGTTTATGATGCTTCTGGGCTGCTTTTATGGTTCATGTAGCTGAAGCAATGCTTCTTGTCTTTAATTCCTGCACAACTTAATCCTGATCTTTCCTAAGTGCAAGTATTTATCAGCCAGTTACACCGCATAGGGGTGAGAATCATGTCTTATCTTGGCCCATGAAATATTTTCTGCCTCCTGCTTGTCTTGCTGCCTTACAGCCTCCAAATAGGGAAAAAGAAAGAGTTGCTGCAGCTTTTATTAATTATTTACGTGCTGTTATCAAACATTCCTAGAGTGCCGTAAATTTACAGGCTTTAGTACAAACTTGGAGAAAACAAGTTCCCTGCTTTAGAGAATTTACAGTGAAGAAAAGACAACGGAGGTGAAGATATAGAGCCAGTGGTTGTAGTAAAGTAGTGCAGAATACAGGAGTTTTGATAAGAAGGGATTGCCATAATACATGGTGTGAAGGAGAAGGAGAGCACGAGTGCTCGGATGTGTGCACAGAGTGCCCGAAGAGGAGAAAGAGGCAGCAGTAAAAGCCAGTAACAAATAACGTACAGGGATTACAAGGAAAGCAAAAGGATTGACCTGATTTGTGTGTTTACCACTCAGCGTCTTAGTGGTGCTCTTTCAGCTCCTGAATATAATGGTTTAACTCAATGGGTGGCAGAGGCGAGTGCATGTTTCAAATGGCGACCCACACAATTGAACAGGTCTCTCTCCCCACCATGGCTAGTGCATGGGTGCACAAGTTACCGACTGTTTCCAAAAGTCATATCAAACAGTGGGAAATGGCCCCTTTGGAGGAATTACTGATGTGTTCAGCCCTCAGCACAGGGCTTGCTTTGGGCCAGTGAGAGCCACCACTGGGTTTCTATCCTTCCCAGAGGCAACAGTGTGGTGGCAAAGCACTGCGTCAGAGCTGCACTGAAGCTGTTTTTTGAACTCAGTCCCTAACCTCATGTAGAATCACTACAATTTTCTCCTCTTTTTTTTTCTAATACGATTTTATTTTTAGATACATGAAAGGATGAACACAGAGTAGAAGTGTGTATAAACAACACAGAGTATCCAGAGGTGAATAGGCTCAACTTTGCTTACAGAAATCCACAGATGCTGACAATATTTCCCAGTGACTTTGTTATGGTATTGACTCCTCGTGTGGCAGTGTGTGCTGGATGGTAGTAGTGTGAAGCTGTCCCATGTGGTACAACTGCTGCTATGGAGATCACTTGAGGTAGTGGAATATTGAATGGCATAATCTGTGATAGAGTAATCACCCATAGCATAAAAAAATACATGTTAAAAATACAAATTGCTGCCTAGAAAAAATAATGTGTCTGGTTGCGATACCATCTCATCTGGTTCTCCTCAGGGTAAAGGGCTGCTCCAGCTCATTTCTGACCATGTTACTTGGGCATCACTTCTTTTCTGATACAGTGTTGTTCATTGTCCTGAAGAGCTGCAGAGTATGTTCAGAGACTCGGGCTGCACATATTTAAGGCCCTCATTAAACATGCTCCTCAGGAGAGCAGTTGTGGTACATGGGGCTTATGCAGGGGTAGTTCAAGGTAGGCATTAATTTAAAAACTTGCCTGGTGGCAGCGTTGCCATTTACTGTTACTATGGAACTTGTTCCATAGTTTGCTGAAACTGGAAGGAGGAGTCCTAGGGACCATAAAACCCCTGAATGTTGCTTTAGTAATTTAAAGTGTTGTAAAATGTCTGTAAGTCTGGTTATAATATTATTATAAAATAGGCATAATTGTAGTCACTGTATGAATTCTGAACAAGAAGAATATTTGTATGGATGTGTGATTTCATCCTGATCTAAAAAGACGTTGTTAGCCTTCACTACTTGCTTTTTGCTTGTTTACTGTAACTTTCTTTTCACTAACTTTAAGAGGGAGTATTGTAAGACACAGGAGTGGAGTTTATGCATCTAAGTCCGTGGACAAAAAGATCAGGCAAAAGCTATACAGAGGAATGAATACATAATCAGCAACCTTGTACTTGCCTGTTATAACAAAATAGCACTAAAGAACAGAACATTTGACTGTAATGTAAGTTGCAGTTACTTCACTGCCAGGGCAGCAGTCCTCCTGAGGGCTATCATCTATTGCAACTTGAGTGATCGCTAACTGCTTTTATGAAAGCACCATCCTCAATTATATTTTTAGTTTATCACCTGTACAGCTTTATATTTGCATGTATTTAGAAAGGCCTTCATGCCATGCTGAAAAAATTAGGAAACAAACCCACAGAAATTAGATTCACATTGGAACGGGCTGCCCAGGGAAGTGATGGAGTCACAGTCCCTGTAGATGTTTAAAAGATGGGGAGATGAGGTGCTTAGAGACATGGTTTAGTAGTGGATAGGTTAAGGTTGGACTAAATGATCTTAAAGGTCTTTTCCCACCAAATGATTCTGTGATTAAACACGGTGAAGCCACAGAACAAACCATACTGTACCTGTCATGCTTTCAGTTCAGAAAAGTGGGAAAAATGCAGTGTTTTACCAACTGTGAACACTGCCCACACCTCCTTTTGCTCTCTGGGTTTGCACCTGGCACTGAAAAAATGCTGTTCCACAGCACAAGTGCTTATTATTTGTTAGCTGCATTTGGTGTGAGACTTCACAGATCCAGCAATGCACCCAAAATGCTGACTGTTCAAGCAGATGTTAAGTGCTTAGCGGTTTTATAGGAAGAGCTGATGTCCCCGATAACCAACTTTCCTGAAAGTAGAGAGGGCCTCAGCATTACATCTGGGGTTCACCTTGAGCTTTGCAAAAAGTCGGATTTGGATCCAGACTGACTGGCTTGAGCCAATGCCTTCTTCAAAGATGAGATAATTAAAATGGCTTTCATGTCTTTCTTGGAGTCATTGTGCCATTTGTTCTGGCAGCAGATGCGACAAAATTATTGTACTTATTTTAAGTTTTCTATGTTATCTTAATGGCCCAGAAATTTTTTAAAGGAGCTTTAGATCGTGTGGAATACAGTGATGACTGCATTAATGCCGATGTTTCAATATCCATACTCATTTTATGGTCTGTGGTAGGCAGGGTTGAACTGCTTTATTGTTTTGCTCTCTTTTAGTGAATCAGAGTAATTCCTCACAGTAATAAAACAGAGACCTGAATTAGCAAAAATTTGATCCCCAATTGACCTTATCTTGCTGCCAGTCTGATGTAATCTAGATTCTGATATGATCTTCCTCTCCTTTCTTGTGAATAGTGAAAAAGCACTCACTCTCATTGATTAATAATCTTACTTTTCTTAAAAAAGAGGAGAAAAAAGGTAAAAAACATTAATATATTTCAGGCATTTCCCACTTTTGTTTTATTGGTTTCCACAATTAATATAACTTGAAATTTTAAAATTGAATATGTTGCTGATGTGATTTTACAGTCTTGGATACATCTGTGTCTTTGTGCATACAGTGGTAAAATTCTGCTCCGAGTGCAGTATAGCAGCTAAAAACTCTGGTACCTCACAGCTGCAGGAGGCAGATGTAGATTTTCTTCCTCTTCCTTTTTTTTTTTTTTAAGCAGGAAGAAAGAAACTGTGTTATATATCTTTAATGGAATGGCATTCAGCTTAAACAATTATAATACAGACTTGTATTAACCTACTGATTACTTTGTGCTTGGGAGTTACCCTTGTAGTAGCTGAAATAACTGGTGAAATGGTGATACAGAAGATACACATTGTATTTTAAAGAACAATCACTAGATTAACCTACGATGAATTTTTAGGTTTTGTAAATCAAAGTGATAAAAATGCTAAGAGTACATTTTATGGATTTTCAATCCTATTAATATTTATTAAACTACAATTCTTTAGATTTCTGTATCTCAGATACTCTGTCATGCAATAGCATAGGATTTTCTGAGATATAAATTTACTTGAACCCAACCAAAATGAAAGAGAACCAATTTCTTCATGTTCATTCCTCAGTCTGACAGAAATGCATGAAGTTGAAAAGTCAGAAAAACATAATAATAAGATTTGAAAAGTCCTTACTGTATACGTCATGGATAGTTTTAGGATTAAAAATGTGGAAAGTTCTTAAAAAAAAAGAGAAAACCACTATTTAATCCTGTATTTACTATAAAAATTTAATAGCAATGCAGCATTAAGGATTAACATCCAGCCTTCAGAAGTACTTCTGCCATGTTGTATTCGTCTTCTTGTCCACATACTTCATACTGCTCTGGACCATAGTTTATGGTACAATATATTTTTCACGGAAAGCAAAAAATGCTCACTTCTGCATAGCATTTGCAGGGAAGGGGAAAGCAGAATTTCCCCCCCACCTGCCAGTGGTGTTTTGCCACTGGTGGGGCAAGTGGGTGTTCTGTAGCAACACAAATGCATTCTGTATTTATTTATTTAGATTTATATATTATTATACATATATCTCTTAGTGTACTTATTACAGTAATTTGAGGTATGTTGGCTGAAGTGCCTCCTATAAATATTAAAAAGTAATTATACCTATGATGTGGAAAAAATAGGAATCATAGACAATGATTTTCTTTATTAATGATAAATGATTAATAATATGTTAATGATTAATGATAATCATTGAAAGGTTTGGAAATTTAATCTTAAATTTATTTTTCTTACCTTGTGTGGAGGGGAATGTTTGATTTTGTTAATCTCAGAGTTTTGATTTAAAGGGTCAGGAGAAAATACCTCAGTTATCTACACTGGGGCCCTACCTCTAAGTAAGAGAATAGGACTTCACGTGTCTAAAATAATTTTTCTTCTTAGTATTCTTCCTTTCAGAAGTTAAACTGAACTTTCTGACTGCCTTTGAGCTGACAAAATTTCTCATTTTCCCAACTTCCGTAGGCTATTCCTGGCCCACATTTCTAATATGAAAAACAACAAGAGTAGCTTGTGTATTTTGAAATTGCTTTGAAAACTTATTTCATATATAACAGATGGAAAAAAAAGTTCACACCCTATTTGTTTCCTGTTTTCCCCTTTGCAGGTTATTTTAAACTGACTCTGTCTCTTTGTGGTTTTTTTTTTTGAATGAAACTTTCAGTCAGGAATCACAGTGAATGTTATGGCAGAAATACTGAAAAAGAAGTTGTCATTTAAAGTGGAAAATCTGACAGAAGCTTAAGAGTAGGTAGCAGCAAACTGTAATGTGATGTTAAAGACTCAAGTGGAAGACATTTTTCTCCTTTAAACAATAACCGTAACTATTTACACTTCAAAACAATTAATGATTCATGATACACAACAGTCATGGAACATACTGTGTCAATGCTGTACAGCTGTAATTTTATTTTAAATTTTTTAAAAAGGCAACACTTTTAATCCCAGGGTGCTGTGTGAAGTAGTTTTCACCCACGGCAGATCCACTAACTCCATGTCCCACTGTGGCTGGTGCCGTGTAGTGTCCGTGGCTCCTGTCATAGCACACGGCTTGTCCCCAGATTTATCACAGGTACTATCACAGGTTGGTATTCCTGCAGATAGAGTTGTTTTACCCATTTGTTTGTTTTTCTTAGTTTTTCTTAATTTAAGTTTGAGCAATTAAAATTATCTATGCCAGTATTGGCTTCAGGCAGAATTTTGTGGGAAAAGCTCAGTGAAGACCTCGTAGCTGTTGGCCAAAAGAAGGTGGAAATGCACTGTTTTCTCTTGCAAAGAAAGTTGTTGCAGCTGTTTGATGCAGGACCTGTGATCCCCCTTGCTCTGAATCAGGCAAGGGGTAGATGTGAGCATGTAATTATAGACTGTAGGCTGTTTCATAAGGGATTTGCATAAGAAACCAAATTAGATTAGCGTAACATAATTCTGGTGTTTCCTAACCTCCCAGTCTTTGACTCAGCAACCTTAATGTTATTTTAATATAGTTTCTTGAGATTAATACAGACAAAGAGTCCCCATAGGTCCTATAAATCTGGTGATCACATGGAAAATCTAACAGGAGAAATTTCTGAGAAAGAACAGGAAAATGCATGTTCATATGGAAATGAGGAAATGTTTCTTTATGGTGGCTTTCCGAAAAACTCCTGTAAACTACCAAAAAAAGAGGGTGAAATCTTCATCCCTTTGAAATCAAAGGGATTTACTTGAGAGTTTATGTGATTAGCACAGAAAAGATATCTGCTGCAGTAGAAGGATTTTTTTAAGAAGCCTTTAAAGTGACAAAGTGAACCATTAAATTCTGTACCTTTCTACAGTAATATTCTGTAGGATCCCATCATGTTCTTCACAGCAGAAAATTCACATTTTAAGCATGCTTATTTGCATTATTTACGATCCAAAGATAAAATTCAGACTGTTTCTTTCACAAAAATTTATCATTTTCCTATGTTAGTTGTTGCCTGAATACTACTGCGTGTTCACTTGAATTCTGGGGTGGCATACAGGAGGAGAGGTAGTCACATTTCCTTACAGATTTTATTGACATTGGATTAAGAAAGCCACAATAAGAATCATCTACTTGTTCTTCCACAATTAAGCATTAGTCTGGTTTAAAGCTTTAAAGTATCAGACAGTACAGCAGTGCAAGTTCTAATAAGCATTGTAGCTAATGCATATACATTATGTTCATGTGAATTAAATACACCAAAGAGCATAATACATGTATGATTTTAATGCTTGTGGGGTTTTATTGTGATATTAGTTATAAAGCAGGATGACAGAAGAGTTACGCAGATATTATTAATTAAAGCAAAATAAGCTAATAAATTGATTTTTTTCAGCTCTTATAAGAAGAGAAAGTTGGAAATTACTTGCTGTCTGTACCTTGCCCCCTATTTGAGTATAGAGAAAGATACCTTAGGCTAGTTTAATTTGCTTCCTTTTACCCAACTGTTTTGGCTTTACCTTTTCAAGGCATTTTCAGCAATCACAAAGCTTAGAAATACATTAGCTGAAATTTTCATGTAGCCTTTGGCTTCAAAAGGCCTAAAGAATGACATGAAATATGGTGAGATTTATGATTTACAAACACAAATGTGAGCACTAGTGTGACAGTGGTAATCTGTCATTGCAAGGGTGCAGCCCACACTTTTCCTGGACCTATGATGGCCTTCAGGTTTCATCCAGCCTTTTGGAATGACACAGAAGAAAAGGTGCCTGTACTTTCCAGAGATTTTTAAAGAAACTTACATTTTGATAAGGCTCTGGCTCGGACCGGGGAACCCCTTGTTACAGGGAGGCAGCGGGTATCTCCTCGGAGTCGCTGTCTGAGCCCCTGTGTGGACAGGTTTTTTCGCAGTGAGTGCTTCTCTCTCACCTCAGCCAGAGAAATAGTTGCTCATATTGCAGGTTATATTAGACAAGCATCCCCCTCTGGCTGTAAAATCTTCATCTCTTTACCTCTCTCGCTCCCTTTCTTCCCTCTCCCCCAGCAAAAAGCACATCCCACAACAGCAGAGCCAGCAGCGCAGTTTCAAGTACAGAACAGTACCAGGAAGAAAGAAGGTTAAAAGCCCTCAAAACATAAGGCATGCTTTGGCTTAATAGGAGGTAGGTGGCAATCTCCACAGGGATGCAGCATGGCTTTTTGAAGCATTTTTTTCCCAAATACCTTTTTATGATTTTTCCAGTGCAGACGTGCAGTAAGTGAATGTAAATAGAATATAGGCTGCAGTGTAATATGTGCCTTCTATAAATGTGACAGTGATAAGTTTGACGAAAGAAGAGGAGGCAACCAAAACAAAGATGAAAAGTGCTGTGAGGACTATGTAGAAATTAAATGCAGGTGCCATTTAGGTTATTGCTGTAGAGCCTGCTGACACTGTTTACTTCCCTGCTGAGGTAGAAATCTTTCTCCACTAAAAGCCTTCATGAGAGCGCTGAGGATATCCCTGTGCAGCAGCGTATTACAGGACATGCATTTGAGAGGAAAACTGTTAAAGCCACCTCTTAGTTTTATTGAATTATTACTGCTCTGAGAAAAAAAATATACTTTAGGAAAAACCCAGCTGTTAAACATAGCACTTTTGGAATGAGTGCGTTTACTTCAGCATGGCATCTAAAATGTATTTTTCCCAAAATCAAACAGCAAAAGCTACAGCGCTGGGTGTAAGATTTACAGATTTACAGATCTGGGTTACTCCTGCTAGAGCTGGCTTTGAGGGCACTTTCTTCAGCACAGAGAGAGCGGCCACAGCTGACCCTGTCAGGGTTCAGACCGAGGGGGAAAGCAAGGGGGGCTCGGTAGCGGGACCTGGCCCCCTGTGCGGCCACGGTGGGTGTCAGCACTGGAGGGTGAGCTCGCCAGGGCTGGGGGAGCACTGCAGGAGCACCAGGCAGGGGCTAAATTACAGTTAGAGATGGCTGACTAGCTGATTTCCATCTCTTCTCCACCTCCTCCTCTCCTCTCCCTCCCTCTCCTCCTCTCTCTCCCTCTGAAGTATATATTATTGAGGCTGAGGCAGGATCACAGAGCCTTGAGCATCCCGTGGCAGTTAGTGGAACACTACGGCAATTTATTTTTCTTTTATTACAGGAAAAAAAAGGACTCCCATTTCCCTACCCTCACTCACTCTGTACGCAGCTTATGTTCGTAGGCACACAAAGGTAGAAAATGGAGTGTGTTCCCATAAAAAGTAGGTAGAAATGTTAACCATTGTCTAGAAGCCCTCACAATATTGTGACTGCCATGGCAGGTGAATAATGAGCCACTATGCCAGGCTTCCAGCTAAATGGGGCTTTGTCCTGTCTATGCGGCAAAGGCCTCCAGAAGAATGCAGAGCAGTTTTCCAGTATACAATGAATCACTCAGTGAGGCCAAATGACACTCTCCTAACACTCGTCCCAGATATTACAGCTGTTGAAGGAAGCTGCTTATGAAACAAGGGTAGGCTCAGTCGCTTCGTGACCTTACAGTTTCTGTGCTGTAGGGTATAGTTGGGGTAACTCTCTGCAGGAATAGCATTGCTTTCAAACCCATAAAGCTCTGCAAATGGAATTATTGGGGTGTTAGAAAGTTATTATTTTGAGACCTGACCTGGTAGGATGGACACTGAAAGCAGTGTGGTAGCCATTTGGGTAGATTGCGCAAACTTCATGTGGGAGAGGGACATCTAATTCAGAAAATTGCCAAAACAAAGGAAAGGAATAGGAGGAAATGGGAACTTGTCTCTCCTCAGCCAGGAAACCTATTGCTATTATAACATACTTGGTGAAACAGACTTTTCCTTGCATGCTCAGTTTCTGCTACAGAGGGAGCTCTGTTGGTATTTTGCAATGTAACTTGGAATTCAGGAAGTTTTGCAAAGCAAAACAGGCAGTTTATATGGTATGGACCTAAAAATAATCTCATTGGCTCTACCATGTGGAACAGTTCTAGGTGGTGTTGCTGCAACCACTGTAGTGTGGTGAAGTACTTTAATCTAGCTACTATCCCCACCTTCACTACTCCCATGATCAGTAACATAAGCTATATTTTATACTGCCCTGTGTAAGCTCTCAGAATGGCCCATGAGCAGTGACAGGCCCTCTTATGCATTAATGCAATGGCAATATATTATTTATAGGTTATACTTGCCTTCAATTTCCATCCACTTTTTTCCTTGAAAATTTCATGTGTTTCAAAAGTAGGTACAGTCATAGATAAGACCATATTCCGGCTAGATTTTGAAAAAAGATTTAATTTGCACATTTACCCACTACTGCATCAGTTTCTTTACTTCAAGGATAAACAGTTTCTTAGTGTTGATAATATACATTACTACACTTCATTTTAATGAATTTCTGTTAAGAAGAGATTATGTCCCAGTGATTCACGGTATTTATATAACCAAATAAATCAGAAAACAGAACACTGTGTACATCACGCTTGTCCACAGCCTTTTTCGTGAAGAAATGTTTACCTATAAAGAAATGTTAATATATAATTCCTATGCAGACACTTTAGGAGAAAAAAAACTACCAAAAACCAAACCAAAAATAATGGTATAAGCACACAATCATTAGTTAGGTCTGTGTTAATCACATATGAGCAGCTTCTGAGAGAAATTATTGTGTGTGTTGGTAGCTGAGTGAGGTCTTGCACTTGCTGTCTGCCCTTGGGATTTAAACACAGTGTTCTCTGCCCATGGCAGGGGGGCTGGAACTGGATGATCTTTAAGGTCCCTTCCAACCCAACCCATTCCTTGACTCCATGACAGTGTACCCAGCAGTCATTTCCCTTGTCCATGCTTTGGTGATAATTTGTCACAGAACAGTCTTGTTTCTTTTTTTTTCCCCTTTTACTTAAGATACAAATTTGCTGCAATCCTGAGGCCAGATTGGGATAAATTACATATATATTCACAAACAAAACAAAGATCAAGATGACATTAGTTGGGAAAAATATACATGCATGCACAAAATTGTTGTATGTTACTCTAGTGTGTAAATCTGTGCCCATTTAGTGGCCTATGACCATGTGTGCGATATAATATGAAAACTGTGCATGAGTGTCCATTACATACTGACACCTCCTGGAGATTTGGGCTGTTCTGCCTGCCCGCCAGATGCTCTCCAGAGCGACATAGATCTCCCCGAGGTCCTGTGTCCTCTGCCAGCCTCTACAAATGTCCTGGATATCCTGCAGTGTCTAACAAGCTGCAAGATGTTCTTATTTCTGCAGCTGATCCATTGCAGTATCCTCGTGTTTCTTGAACTGTGGCACCTGGCACTGAATCTTTCATTCGTTCTTCCCTCAAAGCAGTGACACAGAGAAAGTGTCGCATGAGAAACTGGCAGAATTTTTTTGTCCCATATCTCAGTCCCCTCCTGTGCAGCAATCAGGAGCCTTTGGAGACATTTCAGGTTGACTCGGTTGCTCTTTTAGCACCATACTGCAATAGCTTCATTACAGTCAATGGAACTATTCCATTGAGTAACTTATTCATCAGGGTGAGAAAGAAGCTCACAATATGGCCATAAAAAAGGCCTAATTTTATCTTATTTAAATGCACAAATTTCCTATTGACTTCAGTGCAAAAGGAAATAGGGATATCAGGCCTAATGCTGTCTGTCTAAATATAATTCTACCTGACACGTCTGACCTTTATTTTTAGAACTTTTAAAGGAAAGTACAGAGATACAGAAGCATTTATCTATTTATATAGGGGAAAAGTGAAATCACTTCTGTTCTTCTGTCTGGGTGCTGGAGCATTATAATGTGCCTGCCAAACCCTATGTGTAGCTTGGCCTTCAAGCTAGACAGCAAAGCCTTAAATGAACAAAAGACACAACAAAAGCCTTGTCTGAAGTATAGCAGGAGAATGTCAAGAACTGTAATTATGTTTAAGGATATCAGACTCTTTGTCTTTTAAGTTATATTTAAAAACATTCAGATAGGACAGAGTTAAATCTTGGCCCAGAATTAATAAGGTCATCTGTAATATTTTGTATTACAGAAGGTACGACATGTGCTGTTACATGTAATTGTAATGTCCAAGAATCGGTACTGGAAAGACTCCAAGTTTCATTTTGCCTAGACTAAAACAACCATTTACAACTGTTTTGTGACTCCCCCCCCCCGCCGCATTTAGCTGAATACAATGATAAAATAAAGCTGCAGAGAATATTCCCCTAACTAGAATTGCAGTGTAAAGATAAAGCACCAGATGGCACCCGGGAGCATTACTGACAGCGGTACAACCTGAGCTTGCAGAGAAAATGGTGTTGGAATTAGTTTAAAACAAATAAACAACAGTCTCCTCGTCTTGCTAATGGTAAAGCACGTTCAGACCCAAAATATCTCTTATTTTACATATTTCATGCAATCCTTGAAGTCTTCTGGAAGAGTTTTGGATACTTTTCAAAATAATTGTACTCAGTATTATAAAAAGCCCATATATGTGTGATCTCATAACTATCCAAAAATCAATAAGCTTCTATTAAAAACACCAAGATACAAAGTGAAAGACTGTGGGCAAAGACCCAGTAACTTTCTTGGCACTACACAGATTATTTCTTTTGAAAACAACATATGTCAGGATTGGGATGGGACACTTCCATTCAGTGACACTTGAATCATCTCTGTCTGCTACGAATATTGCTGTCCAAGTGCAGAGACATGATTAACAGATCAGCTGTCATAAAAATAATTCTATATTTACATCCTTATATTTTTAAAAGCTCTTATCTTTTCCTCTTGAAACATAACCCTGATTTTTAAAAAGGGTAAAAAGGAAGACTTGGGAACTACAGGACGGTGAGTCTCACCTCTGTGCCCAGCAAGATCATGGAGCAGATCCTCCTGGAAACTGTGCTAAGGCACATGGAAAATAAGGAGGTGACTGGTGCCAGCCGACATGGCTTCACTAAGGGTGAATCGTGCCTGACAAATTTGGTGGCCTTCTATGATCAGGTTACAGCATTGATGGATAAGGGAAGAGCACCTGACGTCATCTGCCTAGACTTGAGCAAAGCATTTGACATTCTTGTTTCTAAATTGGAGAGGCATGAATTTGACGAATGGACCACTTGGTAGATGAAGAATTGGCTGGATGGTCACACTCAAAGAGTTGTGGTCAATGGCTCAATGTCCAAGTGGACACCAGTGATGAGTGGTGTTCCTCAGGGGTTGATATTCCTTCCCTGGAAGTGTTCAAGGCCAGGTTGGACAGGGCTTTGAGCAGCCTGATCTGGTGGGAGGTGTCCCTTCCTATGGCAGGCGTTTGGACTGGATGAGCTTTATGGTCCCTTACAATCCAAACCATTCTATGGTACTGTGATTGTGTTGCTGCTTCATAGCTGCTGTATGGGCGAAGCCTGCCATCCCTCTGCAGTGCATTGAAATAAGCTAAACTCTATAAAGGAAAAATTAACTCTAAAAATGTGATGTATTGTTTAAAAAATTGTTTTTTAATTAAAAGCCCTTCTAAAAAGTAAACAATAAAAAAAATTGTCACTGCATAATTTATAAGTGCATTATTTCCACAATCATAATGCAATTTTTATATGCCTTGCACTTTATATCCTGATTATCACATTTATCTCATTTAACATATTGGTATATTTTACTAGAATATCCAAACTCATTACTTTTTTGTTTGACAGGAAGAGAGAGGAGGGAAACTTGAAATTCATTTAGGATCTGGGTTCTGTTCCTGAATTACAGATATAAACTGTAATAGCTGAATGTGTTTTGGTACACACTTCAGAAGAAATCAAACCCACAGTAACACATCCGATGCCAGTTCAGATCCTGCTGCTTGCACAGATTCTGAGTGTTGACAGAAAATGGGACCTTGCTCCAAACTCCTACCCCCACACCCCAGCTTAATCCATTTCTAGAACAAAGAAATAGCTACAATTCAAAAGACATCACTCATAACAGATAATATATATAAATTATATATATATATACTGGTATGTATGTATGAATGTTTTTTTAAAACAGTAGGCCAAATATCAGCTAGAAATGTCCACTGTGATCAGCATCTTTTCATTGCAACCAGTTTTCCAAGTGCTTTATACTATAACTTATACACTATGAGGACTGATTTCTTTTTCTAGGGAAGAAAGCCTGTAACATGGGTTGTCTTCTATTTCTAGCATTTGATGAGGAGTACGTTGTATTCCAAAAAAGCATAACCTATGACTCCTAGGCGAAGGGGAGAACCACGTGGAACTGGAAAAGAATTATGTTCCTTTCTTAAACATCACAGAATGATAAAATTGTTTAGGTTGGAAGAGACCTTTAAGATCATCAAGTCCAACTGTTAACCTGTCATTGCCAAGTCCACCACTAAACCATGTCCCTAAGTGCCACCTATACACATCTTTTAAATACCTTCAGGGATGATGACTGCACCGCTTTCCTGGGCAGAATGTAAGAGCTGCATTCTTCTGGGATCACTTTGGAGTGATTTAAGATCCATTTGAATGCATCTGAGACATCATTTTGCCCGTGGAACATTGCCTTGTTGCTAGGTGAACAGTAATACACATGGACCAGACCTGTGGTTCAAATAAGGACGCACAGTCAATAAATGGCCCTCTGAGTTAGGCTTAAAGCTCAGTACCATTCCCGTTTCCCAGTGCTTTTGATCCACTTTATGACTTTTGGAAGGTCGTTTTTAATCTCCGTTTCTCTTACCTCTTTGTGAGTTCAAATACTTTGTAAAATCTGCTGGGGAAATGTGATGTTTGTGCAGTGTTGAGTCTATCTTAGCATGGCATAATAATTATACTGCCAACATTTTAGCTAACAATATGTGCTGAATGCTACCCCACTGTGAGTGATTCTAGTTTTCATTGTTGTCTTACTAAATCAGCCTGTGGTTTGTACCAGAGCTAACACATCACCCAGTTCACCTTCAAGAAAATAAAAAGCTTCTTAGATGCTTCAGAGGAACATATCAGATCCATAAGAATAGCCTTTAATTCTGATAATGGGAAAACAATCACTTGACCTAGGAGAACTTCAGGTAGAAAGAATAATATAGGTACTATATAGGAGCTCTGAGTTAATCGGATTAAAACCTGATTTCTATAATTAATTTAGCAGTTGTAAATAGTATTGGACTGAGCTTTTTGCTTTCCCCCTGAACCTGTATGCAAAAAAATCAGTGACAGCGTCCTCATAGTCTTCACTCTGTCCTGACTACATTCACCTCCAAGGATTTTTTTCCATGATTGTGTCTTTACCTTTTAATTAAAACACCCACAGCATTGCTTTTTTATGGCACTGTTTGTGGTGGAGACATCTATCAAATACAAAGCAGCTTCAGGCCATATTCCTGTTTTGCACAAACCATTGGATAGCTCCAGTGGTGTCCACTTTAAATCACTGCAGATGCCATTGCAAATTCTTGATCCACTCATTTGCCTAATAATTGTATTGCTGAAAAGAAGTTGGATAGAAAATAGTTTGCTTTTACTCAAAATAATGCTGAAGTAATTAGGTGTTCTAAGTTGCCTGAATGCTGCAAGTACCATAAGGCTCTTTTGGCACATGAAAGTAGAGCAATAGGAAAGCTACTTTAGAAAATCACATATAAAATGTATTCAGAAGTTATTTTTGAAAGATATTGCAGAAAAAAGCATACTTTTTATACATTGAATTAATAAGTAGTTAGCAAATCCTTTGCAAACTTGTCAAATTGTCATATCCAGGTACTGGATTGGAAAATTAGTAACTGCTGAAGTGTGTGAGTGTTTAAAGGTGTCACTGTGTGTGGCAGACTGGTGGATTTTAGCTTCTGGCTTTAAGGAGAGATGTTGATCATTATGGCTGATATTTAAAATGTCAGAAGACCTTAGCATGAAGATAAAGGATTTAATATGAGACTCTGCTGTGTCATGTTTCCTCACAGAAGATAAGGAAGATCGGCACCTGTTCCTTTCCTCTTTTTTTTTTTTTTTTAAATTCTGTGGCACTGTAATAGCTGAAGTGGCATCCCAAAAGCACATGAACCAGTGGAGTGTGGAGCTCTGAGGTGGATAAATCAATTTATTAGCTGTTCCTTGCTCTTTGGTACAGTTCCCTTTTCTTATATTCCTGTTATAGCTCCTGTGCTTTTTCATAGCAGTGTCTGGGACCATGGCACCCAATGGCATTGGCATGGAAGCACAGCTGGAATAAGGGAACCTTAATTTATCTTTTCCATCCTCACCTTTTCCTTTCCTTTAGCTTTCTGTGAGGCTCTGAAAAAAGAAGGGAAGCTTTCCTTCACAGCAAGTTTCTTGGTGAGGATTTTGACTGCCTCTGCTTAATGCTTTCTAAGACACTATTAGGTAAGCAAAGCTGCAGAATTATTTTACTTCCATAGCTAGTGCTTTTAAAATACTTAATGAGAGTGGTCTTAGTAGCCAGAAGACTATAAAAAAGAGTAAAGAAGAAAACTAATCTACAATTGTTTTGGTTTGTTTTTACCTATTTCCTTTTCATAAAAGGCTGTAAAATGTGCTCAGGTAGCTAAAGTTTTAAATTCTTTGAGTTTAAGAGTACAGTTTCCACTCTACTAGGTTAATCCTGCTCATCTTGCCAAAGTTAAGCAAGTCATATGTGAATTTCTCTACTTTGGTGTTCACTTGGACAACCTGCCGCATGGGGACACCTGAAGGACAGTATTTTTTAAACACATCACAGACACAAAGTAATCCATAACTGTTGAATAACATGACTGTAATACCCTTCAGAAAGCATTTAGGTATTTTGTCTAAACATAATTGTTGGTTTAACTATTTCAGTTGAGGCTGTGTTTTTTTCCTACCAAATCTGATCAGTGATATGAACCTTACTATCATCAGATAAAGTTATGCAAAGTCATATGAATTTTTCATTTTTAAAGATGAGAGTTCAGAGAAAGCATTTTGTATACTGAAAAGCATTTTGTATGCTAGGAAATAGATGAAAAGTTGATATTTTTTGCTTATGGCAAGGTAACACAGAGACTTTGTGCTTGGTGTTCCAGCATTAAAAATGAATGGAAGAAGACTGATATCTTGATGAATATTAATTGACATTTATCTTTCCATAATTTTTCTATGAAACAAGCTATTTCTTAAAACCAGTAATGAATTTCAGGGCTGTTATCCTGGTATCATTGTAATGAACATTTGAGTTTCAATCTTTTATCAATATTTCTGGCAGGCTGGAAACAGGAATATTACTCTTGGGATAGGGAGGAAGCTACAGATTTGGCATCTGAGTTCACAAATCAAATTCACTCTGATTACTAATCTAAAAGTTTTTGATGGCCTGTGAAATAAGTAGAAGGTCATCTTTGTCCTCTTTTTGTTGGCATATGCTCCACACTTATTCACATCTGCAGCTGAAATTGTCAATTAATGACTTTATTGACAACTGCAGTGAAGAGAAAATGAGCAATAGCAGGATGTAGTCTCTGAATATCAGTGTTAAGCTCAGACACGTCAAGTATTTCTTTCTGAATTTATTCAATAAACCAAAAACTCTGATAATCCAGAGTAGTAACCTGATATTTTTAACAGGTGATGCACTTGTGTTTATTTTACCCAGAGGAAGCAGGTGCATTTCTGCAAGGGGATTTTCAGGTATGTTTGGAGCCTATCCCATTTGACCCTGAGAAAGGAGGTTCTTTCCATGACTTCAAGTCAGAGATGCTTGCAGTTAGCTTTCCCCACCCCTTTAAAAAATCAGATCCTTCTGCTTCTCTTCTTGTTGTAAGTAGCCAGGTTTTTTTCTGTCTTGAGTCTCACCTCCATCACCTCTCGTAAGCTGTCACTGTGCTGCAGAGACAGAGAGCGAGGCTGAGCACCAAGATCTGAACGCTTGTTTCCAAAGGGCTGCATGTAAGCAATGCGCCGCACAGCATCTGCCATCACCCACCAGCTAAGGCATCACCACCCTGATCCTCCTAGTTGTGACATGCAGGGTGAGACTGAAACCTGGGGTTACTTTCAAGCCCAGGTCTCTCAGACAGATTAAGTATACAGTGCTCACAGCTACCATCTCTGTAAGGCATTTTATAGTATTTGTACTGCTGTGGATGGGATCTTTGTTTTGTTGAGGTTATTTTGCTTTTTCTCAACGGGATGCAAAGGCGATAAAAGGCATAGATTTAATTACAGAATACTTCAATTTCAGCAGCAGTTTAGTGCTCAACCTTATAAAATGATATTTAAATGTGTTTAGCTTTTCCACTGCATGCACGTGTGTTGCTTCCCATTGCTTGCTCAAAATGAAAGAAGCCTTATATTATTCTCTCTCCTGACAATGCGCTACCTGTTTCCTTTCACTTTTTTTCACTCCTCGTAGCCTCTTCTTATTTTGCTCTTTCAGTCACGCGTTGCCATTTACTTTCCCACTAGCTGAGAAGTGGATGGTTCTGAAACAGAAAATACAATACAATAATATAATACAATATAATAATATTTTTACCAGAAAATTTAATGGAAAATATACCACATTCCAGTAATTCTTCACAAGCTGCCAAACACTGGAAAATAGAGTACAATCCAGAAAAAATAATAAACGTGATAAAGTACTTGGCATGTGGTAATCAATGCAATGATAGTTAAAAGTTCTTTTATCCATGTGTGAAAAAAATGTTGAATAATTAGTAACACATAAAAGACAATTATTTTCCTTCTCTTGGTGATGACAGTGGATGCTCTTGCTATGAGTTGTATTTCTCAAAGACAGGAAAATTAAGTAAAGGCAATTTCTGCATGAGCATCATCAGGATCAAAACATCGTCTATAACTTCTTGGTGTCTAAGGCAGTTTTGACAAGTATAAACCTGACAGTCAATGGTCAGAACACATTTAATACATCTTTCATGTGCTGAAGTTAGTAGGTCTAAGGCCTCCCTGGGGTAATATGAAGTAAAAGATGTTCATGGCACTAATTTACTCACAGACCATTAGCTCTCTGAAGATGCTAGACTTTAAAGACCTGTGTGCAAGGAACATACTCTTCAGATACCCATATTATACTGCAATCCTTCATTTCCTTAATGCAATTTCCTGCAGCTGTCTTGTTGGTCATATGATGTGCAATGGAGAGTAGACCTCGGAAAATCATAACTCTGCATAATAGGTCTTCTTATTTTGCACTAAATATTTTGAGTGTTTCATTCCTTAAGCAAGAAGGGGAGATGAAATTTTAAATATAAAAATGATTTGTTGTAGTCAGTTTTGACAAACAGTATTCTCTAGTGTTTCAGTGTTTTAAAGAAATTGGCACAGAAAAATCAAATGCTGACTATTGTTATGAAGCTTTTTTATAGTCTTTCTGTCTCTGTTTTCCAATTTTAATAAGGTACCTATAAAAGATGAATAATGAAGCAATGTATAAACAACGTTACAAAGACAGCCTTTTCTCATTAGGTTGAACACCCTATTATTTTATAGATATATTTTTTAATGGTCTGAAGGTAAGTTTTGGATGAAATGCCATGAATCTATAGAATGATACATCATGATGAAAAATTAATGTCACATACCAAATTGTGTTGCCATTTGAATAGTATATCGTGCAGTTCAGTGCCAGCAGATCTAACAGTCATGTCAGCCATCATTAGTGGAGCATCCAAAGGGTCATCATTCTCTCCAAGCAGGGTAGTCTAATAGCTTACAGTATGCACAAAATAAAATATAACGTGTGAGATATCTGATGATCTTTTTGATCGAGAATCAATTAAAACAAGTTGCTGTTACTGTAACACTAGATACAGACAAAGTGAGACACACTTGACAGTTACTAATTACAGCAGGCAGCCAAAAGAGCTCTGTAGAGATATGAGGACAGAAATGGCTAAATTAGTAAACTGTGTTGACATACTCACTCAATATTTTTTAATATGCAAGCATAGTGCATTCCCAGGTCTAGTGAACCTGGCAGGCGTGAGTTACTGACACTTTATGAAAATGAAGCAGAGAATACGATTTTTTTTTTTTACAATTAGAGTAGCTCAAAACTAATTATCCTAGCAAAATGGAGTGAGCAAGCTGCCCCAGCAGGTGAAGCTTGCACTTGTCTGTGTTGTTGCCTGAGTTCAAAAGCAACCTTTAACTAGATGCTTTTTAATCTGGGGATGCCTCCAAGAAAATGCTCCTGTTCTTAAAAGGAAATGGATGCTGACTTCTGCCCTGCTCCCTCACTCTTTGTGCTGCCCAGTGGGATTTCTACATCACCTTGCTTTAAAACAGGAATTAAAGTGTAAATCTAGGATAATTCTGCCCTGCTGTATCTTGCAAAGCTCTGAGCTCCCTCGGCATATGCCCTTCTGTGGGACAGTGTCCAAGAACAGCCGCATTCAGATGCCTGGGCTGGAGGCAGGGAGCTTTATTTTGTTGGGTTTTTTCCTCCTCTTTTGATCTCTTATGAAAAGTGCCAAATGATCTTGTCATGTTCTGGGTGATTCGGTGTACATTTCATTCAGAAATGTGTATGCCCACAGGAGGTTAACCAGTGCCTTGTAAGATGGATCCTGATAAAAACCTAACCCAGCTGTGCGACTGTTTTGAAACTGAATCCCAGGCTGTTGTGTCTTCTGGTTTGCCAGAACATTAGTGAATATTTTTAAAATAACTCTAAGATTTTATGAGTCTGAACTTGTTACCCTTTACCACTCCTACATTTTCTTAGCAAGCATTTTTTACAGCCTTGGACTTCTAATTGGGAAAATTGGGACTTCTTTAATGCCAGTGCTGTATTTCAGCTAATGGAAGAATCTGACACAGCACTGAAGTCAGCACTTTGTAGCATGTTTATCACACTGTTTTCAGCCTTGGTTGTGCTCAAATCTTTCTCTTCTTTTCTGTGGCCAGACTTGCCAAATCACATCTCATCTGACTGTGCCTCACTTTCCTCTTTTGGGCACTTAACACCTCTCACAGTGACAGATAACCTTGTTTATTCATTATCTTGACCTTAGCCTCACCTTGTCTACTGTAAGCTTATTTCTGGTTTCTTTGTGTACCATTGCACCTAGGTCTCCCCAGAACAGAGGGGAACCCCGCAGTGCGTACATGCCGAAAATGTTTGATTTCTCTCTATCTGCTGTGCCAATGGCCAAGCTTGCAATTTGTTTTTGTATTGTACCCTAGTCCACCATGCTGTGTGAATGCAGACTATCATGGGGCTAATGCCCTTTTCTGTCCCCTAAACAATAGCTAAAGTTTATTGTAAGGTTTATCACAAACTGGCTGCCTATGTCTGAAGTCATACATTTAATCATTGTATCACTGAACTATTGACTGAATGCTCTCTTACTGAACTGAGCATGAATTAGCAGCACAGATGTATTTAACTTAGCATTGCATAGGCACTTCAAAAGCATTTCCTTAGTACTAAGGTAACTTCTGAAAAGCTGCATCATGTTTCCTTGGTGAAATGATAGTGCTGCTGAAGCAGCTGTACCAGCAAGAAGGAAAGACATAGACCAGTAGCGTTAATAAAAATATAAACCGTTTTCAGCCAAACATTGTGTGCAAACCAAAGCTGAGAGTTGAATCACAGATTCACACTGTAAAAGATCAGAAGGAAACATCATAATCCAATTTGATTTTCTGTCCACAGACCTTCACCCAATCAATTCTGTGATATAAAGCTGCTGTTTCTTACCTAGATAAGTTATTAGGCTGTATTGCTGTTGCAGACTGAAGACTGATTTGTTTTCTGTGCTAGGAAATGATTCTATAATTTCTGAGGAAATAGAAAATATTCCACTAGTTGATTGTTAAATTGTTCAACAAATTGCACACGCTATGATCCTGAAGTGTGAGATACCCCAGAAGAAGTGAGGTAAGGTGGAATGCAGATGACAGTGGTACAACTTGTCTAGGAGTTTACCTTTTTCACTTACACTGAGCTGAAAGCAAGCTGAAATCTCTGCATGCACTATGATTTCTGCATTAAATATAGTCTGAGAAACTTACTGTATGTTTTTCCATTCGTCACAAATGGGATATGCATAAAATCCCTTTTGCTTTCTATTTTGATGTAAAGAACTCTTCCTATACATTTCATTTTTCATTGCAATACAAAACAATCTCTTCATCTCTTGAAGTCTGGATTTCATGGAGTTCAGAGATAGGTATTCCATATGAATGTTTCCCTTTGCATTGAGTGAGCTATGACTGTGGTGTTCTCTGACATTTTCCCCTTACCATAGACTGTTCTGTATCTCTTAAAGGCAGTGAGCCATTCTGGGACTGATGTGACAAGACATGACAGGAAATTCCACTGAATAAAACAAATTATACACTAGAGATGTGCTGAACTGACTGAAAACAATTTGGGCACCAGGGGCTATGAAAGGTGCTGAGAAGGTTGAGAGCAATGACATTTTCTTTTAGATTTTATTTAAAGTGTTTTGATGCACAACGTGGTCTAAATCAGTGATTGTGAGGTCTTGTTTGGGTTGTCCCTCTTCAGACCTCTTGCTCTGAAGGGTGTGCACACGTATATGTGAGCGAGCTGAATCAGTGACTTTTTTGTAGCTGATAATGACTCATTATAATTTTGACTCATACTAGAAAATTTATGTATTCATATTTTCAGTTTGTGTTTTACTGAATAATATTACCTATGCAGAATAGAAATAGGTGATTTATATGCCCAGGTTTTAATTCACAGTTGTAATCAATCACATACTTGGGCTGCAAAACAAATTCTCAGGCAAATGCATGCTACATGACCAATGGAAAGATTTTGTAAAGACTAATTTTACTTTATATAGTGATAAAGAATTTCCTGTATATTAAATAAAACAATGGAAGACACAGTTGATGTGGAAAAATATCTAAATACCACCAGAGGAAAGAGAAAGAAATCTAGTAAAAGATTTGAGGATTATTTGTTATTCATGTCCTCCAACAATAAAGAAATTTGATTTTAGTTTTCCTTTACTTCTGTCAATTTTAAATCATTGTATGTCAGCTTCTTTCATGAGGTAGTTCTGATTTGTGAGATGAAGATAGTGAATTATTGCAAATAAACTAGGATTACCATTTTGCCTGTACAGTAACAAAACATAAATTTTGTTTAATGTGCCTTTAAGAATGTGAGCTGAGTGGATATGCTGCTGGCAATGAATAATGATTCATATCATCGGGATGAGGATCCGTTTGTCTGTCTCATCTTGTCATGTAAATGTTTGAAAATACATAGTGCAGATAATATGGCAATCTGGCAGCAGTCTAAGGTCTGGAAGTCAAAGGGTTCTGCATCAGAGCAGAGCATTAACGTGAAGAGTGTGTTTCCCCCGATACCATTTGGATGACAGACGTGGAAGCATCACTGCCGTTGTGAAGCCAGGCAATCTTACACCCATTGGCAATCGGTTGATACGTTTGGGAAAGGCAGTGAAAAGCAGAGGATGGAGGTATTTTATACTTTATTTGATGCATTTTCCAATAGTATGCTGAAATTGATCCCTGAAATAATACAAAATTTTCAAGTATCGCCCAAAGAATGACATTTGAGCCTCATGCTGATGCCTGTTAAGAACAAAATGTCAGTAAAGCATTTAGGCAACAGCAGATCTAGCTTTGCAATTTGGAAGAACTAAAGCCAAGCTTAATTAATATACTTGAGGTTTCTGCCTTGCATTGGTAAAAATCAGCAATGACCATTAGCAAGCCTGTAGAATCCTCCCTTGAAATTCAGATTGGAATATTGTAATCTTGTAATCGTTCCTGCCTTGGTTTGCCTGTGCACATTGGCAGGAAACTGTCCCTAGTAATACTGGGTTTACACCAGGATTTGACTTGCCAGTCTTACTGGGGCTGTTGAGTTTGATGACAGGAATCCTGTTTTGCAGGCTCTGTCAGCATCAGTCCAGGCTACCACTATAGACAATTAATTTGGTGCTGTGATATGCATTACAGTACTTCTCACAGTGTTTCTGTCATGTAAAGCCTACAGACTGAAATACACAATTGGCTGCATATACTGCAGTAATATACAGGTTTTAATTGCATTTCTGAGAAGAAGTACAAACTTAAATACTTGTCTCAATGGAAATATAGAGTCGTTTGCAACCTTGAATGAACTCCAGAGCAGCTGAATAGAAGTTCTTGTAAAATAGAGATAATATTGTTTATGCGTATTGGGCATAGCAGCCTATGCACATTATGCTCATAGTACCTAGTAGCTTCAATTATTGCATTTATAGACAGATTTTCAAAGGCACATGCGTGGTGCTTAAGGACCAGGCCCAAAAGAGCCATAGAAGGCAATGCACTGTCTCTTGCTGTGGTCACTACCAGATGCTTCATGGAACAGCGCAGCTTTTCATAGTTGGATTGAACTATCACTGATGGGTCAATCAAATTCATCGTTCACACATGACTAACTTTACACCTTAATTTGCAATAACAAGAAGCTGTCATAATTTATCTAGCCATTGAAATTAGGTTTTTTTCCTAATTGGAATTACCAAAATCTGTTTCTTTGTCTCTGCGACAATTTTGTATGGGGAGTACAGAGAGACACATATTCCCAGAACACAGTGATTCATTTTGATTAAACTGTTCATATTTCTGGTTTTACTTGCAGTTGGAGAGTGTCAAATTTTATGAAGCTGGTAAAAATAATTCTGCCCCAGTATGTGCCGTTTTAACTGCGTTGTCCATGTTTTCTCTCCCACGCGGCATTCTGTGAAACGATCTGTTAGTTGTGAGCAAAATCATCGGCTTTTGCAAATTAGGCACCAGATCCAGCCATCCACAAATGACAGAGAGATTTCTCAACATCTTTAACAGGGAAGACACAAAGGGAGAGTTTATTTGGCTATGTATAAATGGGTGTGTATGGGGGTGTGTAGTATATGCACATGTCAAGCTATGAACATTCTTCTAAGTAGGTGTTTGGATACTTCTCAAGACACTTGAAATACCCGGCGCAGAGCACTGTATGGGGATATACTTTTTATGCCAGGAAACAAATCTAGACTAGCAACTACATAATAATCTGTAGAATATACATGACTCATTTTACTGGAAAGTTTTAAGACATGGTGCATATGATGAGCATTTTCATTATTGTGAATTAGATACTAAAAATACTTTTTTCACAGACTAAAACTTTACTCTCCTGTAGTTTCTCATTAGCTTAGTAATTCAGTTATGGAAGTTTTTTATTTTGTTTGAAGAGAAAGGACTTGGTTTGCATTTTTTCTGAGATTAAAAGGAAGAAATATATATTGCAAACCAAATCATAGAACAGAAGATACGTATCCATAGCAGGCTTAGGGAATAATCTTCTGTGGCCAGTTCCAAGTACTCTGTATAAAGCAATATATAATATTTTTGTTGCCATTAGAATGTTGTTTACTTAAAGATTGATTATTTTTTTTTCTGTTTTCCAATCATCTTATATATCAAGTATAATCCTACTTGTTCTTAGTTTTGCTAAGAGCTAGCCCATGTCAGGTACTCAATTCATCCTCCTGAAGTCCTTGGTTGTTTTGCCCCAAGTTTGTTAGGTAACGTGTTCTGCTGAATCTTAATTTAGGGTAGTGTATATATGCAGTTCATATTTAAGGGTTTCTAAATAGCAGCCAGCTCATAAAACACTATTCAAAATCTTCAGAACTGCTTTAAAAAAAATTAAACAAAAGAAATGATCTTAAACGTCACAGTGTAGTTTAGTGCCCAGTAGTAAATATTAAGTGCTAATAGGGAATATATGGAGACAGAGTCATATTTTGTAATCCAGGTACTTTTAAGTAGCACAAGGTCTTTCAGCATAATTAGTAGAGAATATTGAGCCCAGTCAGAAATATAGGATTTATCATTAAATTCAGAGGCTTCTTTATCTCTGTGCATCTAATCATGTGTGCAGAAGACTAATTGTTAATGGCATAGGCTTTATTGCTCTTAGCTTTCCTCTGTTTTAAGTAGAATGGTCTGCTTTGTGGGAAATAATTAGTTTTTATTGTTCTACCTGTATTGAGTCTTGTTGATAATCTTATGGTTTTACCAATTCAGATTCAGAGAGCAATTAGTTGTAGTGACGATGTTTCATTTTAAATCACAAAATATTGTTATTTTTCCTCCTTTTTTCCTTTATATTAATTTTTCTTTTCTTGTGACAATAATAGATGTAATATCTCTAACTTATAATGGAAAAATGTCAGTAATTAACAAATGAAAACCATTGAGGTTTGCAATATGCAGATTTGAGAATGTAGCTTCTTCTGTTGGTGCATGCTTTAATGTAGGACACCTCACCTGTGCCACTGCAATCAGAAAATGTAAAGCCTCAAGGCAATGACAGTGTATGACATATTCGTATACAAATTTCAGTGATTTACAAACTCATTGTTTGACCTTGATTTTTTGGTTGGGTGAGTTATGGTTATGCTTAAGGATTAATTAGCCTTATGGTACTTTCTCACGTAGAATGAAGATTTGCTTATCTGTAGCAAGGGTCATTCCTTCTGTCTTAAAGTCTCTAAAGAAACCCGTCTTATGTTTTTAAATTTTAGCAAATCTTAGAATTAACATTAAGTGTAGGTTTTATATGAAACCAAGGGACTGTATGTCAGGGACATCTAACAAATCTGTTGCTTGTAGCTTCAGAGGTGGGATCTTGGCTCTTCTGGCATAAGTACCAAGTCTCTTCTTGACTAATCCATTACAGAATGATTTTAGAATGAGATTCTTGTCCAGAATGTGCAGTAGGGAAAAATAACAATATGGCTGAGAAGTCACTCTGAGATGCATTTCTCTGTCTACAGGATGGAAGACTACACAACTTTTGTTCAGGTCTGCATTTCAGAGTTCCAAACATGTCCCCCATGGATTTCCAAGGGTGTCTGTCGGCACAGCAGTGTGTGCATCCTCCACTCTCAGTGCCCTCTTGCTAAGATAGTTCTAAAAAACAGGAAAATAATATTTTTTTCTTTCTTGTACAAAGGCAAGTCTTCCAAGAATTCTTAATTGTTCACCCTACATTTGTAGGTCCTGATATTGATCTAACAATGCCCAAAATCTGTTTACCAATTCTTGGGTAAATTTTAATTTAGATGTATTTTCATCTGAAGACAGAACAAGTACTTGTGGGAGTTATTTAAGAAATACCACCAAAGGGGGTTGTTCAGTCATTAGACTTGAGGGAAGATTTTCTCCTGTTTTAATGACTGTACTGCAACTCAGACATTGACATCTATTTACAAATAATCAAGTTATGATTTTCCCGGGAAGTTGGGTAACATTAAAAAACAGCTAGAGCTGTTAGTTACAAAATATTGAGTTCAGTCTCTGAAGTGGAGACTGTGTGAAATCTAGGACTCTTCAGTGATTAGGAGTGAACTTTAAAATACCTTGCCCAGTACAAACGGATTCGTATTTATTTTTCCAGTAAAGCTCCTGTGTTCCTAAAGTGCTGATTTCTCCATGACATAGATTCTTCTCAAACCCAAGGCTCTTTGGGATCCTCAAGAAAAATGATGTTTTGTCTACATCTCTTTAGCAGTCCTATTCAGTTGAAGCGTGGTTGTGATGACCGCACAGAATATAATGGCCAAATCAGGACTTCTGAAATTTATACAATATTTCAGTAGATAGAGCACTCATCCAGGCTTACAAGACTGAAACTCTGGGCTCTTTGTAGCCCCAAGGAGATCAAATTCATACCTTTCATTTCCCACTAAAGTGCCCTAGGTATTCAGCATTGTCTGTTCCAGTTACATCTCCATCATTCTGCAAAAAACCCCTCCAGGCTCTTGGACTGAACAGACACAGTATGTCTGCAGCTCAGTCACTAAGGCAGTCACCTGCATCAGCAGAGATCTCGGTCCTTAATCCAACTATGGTTTAAACTGCCATTGGGTAAATCCTCCATGTAAAATTTATGAGCAGTCCCCAGAAGAGGGATCAGCACCCAAACTCCTCTTTCCTGCTTGTTGTGAATAGATGTTCTAACCTCCAGATTACAGACTATTCTGCCCCTTTTGGGTTCTAGTGAATTTTAACATTTGGATGTTTTCCACACAGTTGTGGAGCATAGAGAGTGCTTCTGGTGGAGAGCAGGGTGGTTGGAGCATTACAGAAATGGGTAAAAGATGCAAGTTTGAACCCTTTCACACTGAGAACGATATGGAACATTTACCTCTTTTTCTCAATAGTGTATAAAAGAAAAATGACTCATATAACTTCCTTCCATTGTGCTTTTTTATAGCAATGACCCTCGCTCACTTTTTTTAAAAGAATGGTTTAGGTGCATAAATGTAGTGGTAGAGGATTATTTTGGGACTGGCTGTAGCAATTTAAGAAGTAACCACTATGCTGCCTTTTTGTGTTGTTACCTTTTCCCTGTAAGTGATTACCGTGTCCAAAGCAGATGTTCTTACTCCCTGTCGATCCAGTGTCAGCCAGGTTAGCCTGAACCAGCATTAAAGGTGATTTAAACTAATCTGCTTGACTTTTTATTGAACTGGTCTTGAAAAATTCACCCCACCTGACAATGGGGCTCTGCTTTGTGAATGGCAGCATCTAACAGAGAAGTAGAGTAGAGCCAGAGTGGAGCATTAACTTCTTGCACGGTTTCAGCTAGGCACCCAGAGCCTGTCTGCTGGCCTCCTAAATCACAGAGGATGCCGGTACTGAGGATTCCTGTCTGATGCTGGCAGCCTGGAGCAAGGCACTTGAGCCTTACGGAGAGGTGGGCTTTATGGCACTCATACCTTCAGCATTCCCAGTTAGCTATCTGAGTATGTTAGATATTGTGAATCCTGCCCAGAGTGCCTAATTTCCCCACGTCGGCTACCAGAAGATACCTCTTAAAATGCCATGGGTTGCAGTTTGGAATTCAGGTGCTTAAATTTAGGTAGATACATGACTGGAAGGGTCATACCTAGGTCTTTTTGCATATTCAGATTCCTCTGTTTTTTTCTTTCATTTACTGCATTGATCATACAGTACCTAGTAAAAACAATGAGGAAAAAAAAGAACCACATAAACAGGGTTGTTCTATCCCACTGATATGATAGAATAGTTAAATTAATGGCTAAATCTAATTAGGAAATGAAAAATTACAGCTTGTCTGCTGCCAATAGTAAAGCCAATGGACTGTGAGATAGAGCTATGGTTACACTCCAAAATTATCTCACTATTGTTGAATCTTAAGGTGGCTTTGCTGCCTGCACTTGGAAATAAAATAATCCTAGCAATTATGGTTTGTAATTTGTGAGTGGTTTGAAATGTAGTGGCTTTTACTATAATAAATGGATTATTGTATGTTGACAAAGTATGGGTTTAATTAACAGTGACAGATAAAGCTCTTGCATTTAGAAGCTGTTTATATTAAAAATTACCTGATAAAAAGGGTTTTTTTAAGCATTCCAAGTACTCAGTTATGCATTATCATCTTGATCTGCTACCGTATGTATTCATCATTGCATGGATGTTGCTTGGAATCACAGCAAGTTTTCTGAGACATTAGACTGCCATAATAACTGATAGATCAATGGCTTGATTTACATATTTATTATGGAGAAACGGCTTGTTTTCATCAACATAACTTAGATTTTATGCATCCTTTGTCTAAAGTTAATTTGAAAATATTAATTTTCCAGTGACAGCTCAGTCTTCTTCCTGTTTAATCACTTAATTTCCCTTCTACCTAAGAATGACATTGAGTGAAATGAATGAGAAATGATAACTTCAGGATGTTATTGTTCTTACTAAGAACAAACAGACAGCCCAAGAGAGGTCTGGGTAGCTGTACAAAATGTATCAATCACAAAAGCAAAAGTTAATTACTTTACAGGTTTTTCTTTACATACAAACACAACTTTAAAATATATATTCTTCTTTATTAATTTTATGAAGTCTAAAATATTATATTTTTTAGAAAAAAATACTAAAAGGGAAAAAATGTGCCACCTGCCACTACTAGGAATGTTGTTTTACTCTGCATATTTTGTTTTCAACATCATATTCAGCATCATCTGGATCACAGTGTATTAATCCTTCAGTGACAGGAATTTGCAAAGAGGCACCCTTGATGGATCCCAGAGAAAACAGTCACTGAAGTATTCTCATGAATTAAAAAGTGTTGTTATTTCTCTTTCTTGTTAATTCCCTACTTTTCATTAATTTTATCCATTTCTGCAATTCAAGGTAGAAAGGATTACAAATAGGTTGAGAAGAAAGAAATTGATGAAATTGATCATATTGTTGCACTTTGTATGATAGAGCTGAATGGATTAAGTAGAGACAGAAAAAAAAAGAGGAATTAAGAAATTGAAGAGTGTAAAAACTAAGAGTGAGGAATGGACAAGACAAGAAGCAGGGCACAGGCATAAAGGACAATAGTCCTGGTGATGTTTGATGTTAGTAATGTAGCTGCATCAGAAGCACTAGCAGGTACTTAATGCCTTGGAAACATACTCAGACCTTTTGGAAATTAAAAAAGATTTGTAAAGTCATCACTGTTTGTCTTTACAGATTCCTTCCATTAAGGCCGTTTCTTACTGTATTTTCTGGTGGTATGCATCAGGTCTTTAAAATATTGCACATTTCATCCTGCATCAACACTAGAAGCTCAGGCTATTGCCTGAGGGTGTCTCCATCAAGACCTCCTACCTTCTTCTGGTTGGACTTCATGTAGCCTTACTGCTGCTAGTGAGGATTTTACTGATGTGAACTGAATACCTAGTCTGTTTGGTAAATGGATTTTAAGAATGAAAATGAAATTTTTTTGTTTTCGTATGCCATCAGTTTAGCACATACATCAGATGTGTGCTGATAGGGACAGTGGACATGATTTTAGCCCCCAGCCTGTTACTAACTTTAGTTTGGTAGAGGTTCAATCTAGTTCACTTATTTGGCTTGCCTCTATTGCATGACTAAAGATCTAAGGGAAAAATGCTTAGAGTCCCAAGCATCTGTTAATTTAAGCTATTTAAAGTACAAATGAATCAGAGGAAAGATTTTAAAACCACTTTCTTAGAGGATTTCCTCCTCTCATTGCTTGTGTCTATATTGAAAATGATTGAAATTATTTTAAAATTCCAAGTTACAAAGCAGCCATTAGAAAATGATTTTGAGTCAACAGTTATCGTAACTCCTGTAACACAGTAATGTGCTCCACTGGTGGGAACGTTCAGTGGTGAGCTTGGAAATGCCTGCAAGGTATAATTTTTCCTGATAGACAAAACCCCGACGGCTGCTTAAAATTGCTGTATGTCATGGATGCTACACAGGCAGCTAAAATCTCCATGAAAATGCACTACCTCTGTAGTTTGTCGGCACTACAGGAAATTTAATTGAAGCAGTTTGTGTAGTGTTATAGGACATAAAATCAGATATGTTCCTTGCTCTTATTACATACTTAAAAATATTATCTTAAAGTGCTCCCTAATAGTTCCTTATAATTTTGCCTTGGTTTTAAAAAACAATGTCTTTGAGTACAAATAGATGAAAAATCCCTTGGTAATTAGGGTAATTACAGAGATTTTCAATTACCAATCTACACATTCACTGACTTTACATTTATATCTTTCTTTTAAAATGAAGTCGTATTACAAGATGAAGTAGATGCATCTTCTGTTTTGGTTTCTCTTAACGTTCTCAAGAATTTGTTGTTCCTTTGGGTGCTTTTCCTGTTGGCTCTCTATTTCTTTTTTTTTGAAATTGTTCCATACTGTGAGAACAATGAGATATGCCACAATTGCATTCCCCTTATCCCAAGCCTAACCACTGTCTTTCACCAAGTATGTAGGTGATATGAATGTTTCTTTTTATTTGGATATGGATATGTGGTTTTATTTGTTTCTGTATTCATAAACACATACTCACAAATATACATCTAGATTATGGTTTCATGTCTACACAAAACTATAACCCTGCACATTTTACAGAAGTAGAAACACACGGTAACACCCTCCACAGTATGTTGATGTAAGCTGAAGAAGCTGATGAAATTGCAACAGACACATTTTCTAAATTAATGTTATTGAGCTGCATATATTTGGTATTTTGTAATAACTGGAGTTCTGCATTAAGCCAAATGAACTGATTATGAAAATTGGAGGATAAAATAAATGTTAAATTTGCAGTGTTGCCAAACTGACGCTGCTGATAAAAAACTGAAAGAACTGGGGGCTAAATGCAAGGACTGTGTGAATAACACCTTGTTATAGCCCAATCTTTTCAAAATTTATTAATGCATTTTCAAGCATGTTTTTCAATTAACTAAATATCACAGCTGCATCTTACTCATCAGGAAGTCAATGTTAGCTCAGCTTCCATGCTGAGAGGCCAGAGGGCTTTTCTGTAGAAGGGAAAGGAAACCAACATGAAGCTTTAAGGCAAGACAGTTGATTGCCTTTTTGTTTGCTACCATTCTTCCTTCTTTCTGGACGTGCAAATAACACCAATTTACATTAAAAATGTATGCAGATAATTTTGACTTCTGCTTATGTCACCATTAAGTGTGATCCTTTGTGATTTACAGTCACAGTTTTAAATGTGAATTAATGTGGCTGATCACAATTATTTGTCTTTTTAATTGAAATAAACTAGTAAAGAGAAGTTTCCTGAATTTGTCACTTGCTCCACAAATCTTTCTATATTGGTTTCAAAATAAACATCTCACTATGGTGAGTGGGATTGGAAGACAGAACAACGCATGGAATTGCATGGTTTGTTATGCAGTTGGAAGACTAGGAAAGGGCATGGCCTTGGAAGAAAAATTACAGCTTTCCACCTGTGTTGCAGAAGAAATGTGTAGAAATACCAAACTACAGAATATAGTCTTTTTTTTTTGTAGCAGAATTATTAAGTCAACCTTGCTTTACTTCTTTTGTAGAGGTACACAGTACCTATTTTTATTTTACTGTATTTACGGTGTGCCATTATGATTGTCTTTAAAAAGCTGTGGGGTGTGAAATAGGAATAGATATATATTTTACATTAAAGGGTTCAGAATTGCTTTTCCTGAGGAAACTGTCAGTGATGCCAGAGAATATCAAAGTCAGTGTGAAGCTGTTATGTTAAAAACTTACTTTTCATTCATTTCCTCTGCCTCTGTATTTGAAATCATGATAAAGGTTGAATGTTAAGAGATGACTGATACAATTATGAATGCAGTGACTGTTTAGTTAATTGGCAGCACTTTAAATAAAGGTACTATTTATATTTTATTCATTGATACATATTTCATGATTAATAGGTGGAGCTCGGTTCTTCAGCTCATTGAAAAGCATATTCAAATTGTTTTAGTAAATTCGTAACAGATGCTGCTCTAACAAATTGTTATAAAACACATTATAATGTGTAGATATAACTGAAGCAACATATATCATTTCACTGTTATTCAGTGTCACTGTTTTCTTATATCATTTCTCACATCACTGTAACACGGAATAAAGTAGGGCTTTTTTCTAATGAATAGTATGGGGAATAAAACTCTATCCTATTTGTGAAATGCCACTTCCATTAAAACCAGTGATGAAATTTCCGCTATTATCACCATACTCAAAAGTAGGATTCAAAGTTCAGAAACATCCTTTATGAGTCTCTGAAGTCCCTACAGGCCTTTGAGCTTCCCTTGCTATTGCTCTTCCATCAGCCTGGGCAATATTTTCTGCTATTGTCTGTCTCCATCCTTTGTCACTCAAGTTCATTGTTGCTCTCTCTAAAGGGGCCTAATCCTGCAGATCTGTGCACCATACTCTTTTGCAGTCTCCCACTGAGTGTTCAGTGAGTAGATATTCACATCCTATGACCCATGGATGACAGCAGGACTGAGGTCTTGGTCTGGAAAGTATCGTTACTGTGGTTAAAATCTGTCTGAACACACTAGAATCCAGCAATCAATGTGTGCTATTTTGGATTATTTTCATGTGAGTCATCCATTATCAAGGGTACTGAATTAACCTCCAATGACTCTTGATAACACGAAAATGTTGTAGTTCAAATAGTTTTGCAGAGTCCATAGATTAATATATTTGATCTTCTCTAGGATCCCACAGGTTATCCATACACACATTTAGAGAATTCAGGAAAAGAGATGGTCAATATTCACCAGAGGGACTAAAATAAGGTGATCAGGACATCAAAAAATGTGATACAAAATTCAAGTTGCCTGTGGAAAAATTAATGTAGAGCAGGCAGAGAGAAAATTAGAAGGTACCATTGAACCAAAAGTATAACCTTGTGCTCTGGTTTGGGGGTTGCTGCTGTTTTGAGGATGTAGGTGCACTGATGTGTAGCTTTGCTGCTGATGCTGCCACATTTACTGTGAGGAAATTCATGTTATCAGCTTCACGACAAAAACAAGGATATTTACCCAAGAATACTCTTCCAGAACAGCCTATGTGAGGAGCACCATACCTTGAATGATATTTTCCCTGAATTTCTCTTTGCAGCTTTGAAATGCATTATAAGTTTGCTAAAGTCATCATTCAAAGCAAACTTGCTGAGGACCACCACATAACAAAAGAAGCTGACTCATGCAGAGCAACAAGTGTAAAATTCCAAATGCGTTTCCACCACCACAGTAAGAAATAGTTCTCACAACACAACTAGCAAAATTCATGGACTCTCTCTCATTCTCTTCATCTATCTCAGACTGCAGCATATTTCATCCAGTGCACCAAATGTCCTCAGGGAAACCGTGGGTGAAATGAATTTCTCTGCATTAAAATGAATTCACGCAGACAATTGGTGAAAAAATATCAAAATCATATTTTTCCCAAAACAACCACCCAATTTCCAGCCTCTCTTACAAATCCTTAGGGAAGATCTACACAACACCTTCAAGAGTCTGTGTTAGGAGAATAATTCATATCTATCGGACAATAAAACCAAGGACTCAACAGAGTTTTTATAGCACATTATAATTTTTATTTCCATTAATTTCCTGTATACCAGAGGCAACGATTTCCTGTCTCTTTCCCCTGCCCTGTTGGGCTAAATTCCCGATCATTTTGTTTTAGTCCCTTCTGTGAATACTAAGCATCCCTTTTCCCCAAGTTCTTTAAATGACTTTGTTGAATGTGAACAATTTGACTTAAACATGTTTCACTTGAAGGATACTGCTTCTATACTGAAACTGAAGACAAGCTTTTATACAAGCCTCATTTTTCTTCTCACAACCACATTACTTGTTCTAACAAAACTTTCACAGAATCATAGAACGTTAGGGATTGGAAGGGACCTCAAAAGATCACCCAGATGAAGTTACACAGGAAGGCGCCCAGGCGGGTTTTGAATGTCTCCAGAGAAGGAGACTCCACAACCTCTCTGGGCAGCCTGGTCCAGTGCTCTGTAACCCTCACTGAGAAGAAGTTCTTATTTCTTACAGCACTTTAATGTGCAAACCCCTTATAATTTTGCCTCAGTCATCTTTGTAGCCCTGCGCTGGACTCTCTCCAGCAGTTCCCTGTCCTTCTTGAACTGAGGGGCCCAGAACTGGACACAATATTCCAGATGCGGTCTCACCAGGGCAGAGTAGAGGGGGAGGAGAACCTCTCTCGACCTACTAACCACCCCCCTTCTGATACACCCCAGGATGCCATTGGCCTTCTTGGCCACAAGGGCACAGTGCTGGCTCATGGTCATCCTGCTGTCCACCAGGGCCCCCAGGTCCCTTTCCCCTACACTGCTCTCCAAAAGGTCTTTCTCCAATTTATACTGGAACCTGGGGTGGTTCCTGCCCAGATGCAGGCCTCTGCACTTTCCCTTGTTATATTTCATTACATTATTCCCTGCCCAACTCTCCAGCCTGTCCAGATCTCGCTGGATGGCAGCACAGCCCTCTGGCGTGTCAGCCAGACTGCAGACTTCACTTCTGTCCTCAGATGGTCTGAACTAAAGCAACAATAATGTTGCATCTTGAGGAAGAGAACTTTTTTATTTCACAGAATCACAGAATCTTAGGAGTTGGAAGGGACCTCGAAAGCTCATCCAGTCCAATGCCCCTGCCAGAGCAGGATCACCTAGACCAGGTCACACAGGAACACATCCAGGCGGGTTTTGAATGTCTCCAGAGAAGGAGACTCCACAACCTCTCTGGGCAGCCTGGTCCAGTGCTCTGTAACCCTCACAGTGAAAAAGTTCTTATTTCTTACAGCACTTTAATGTGCAAACACATATACACGTATGTGAATGTATATGTGCATTTACATACATATGTTCAGTGGCCAAGTGGAAATGCAGACATTTCTGTAAGTCTAGATCTCATGTCTGAAAAGTTCTAGTTTTGGTTTTTGTGAGTGCATTGGTGTGGCGTGTGGTAAAATCCAAGTAATTTTCAACAGCATTAGTGAAAACACTTTCTTTTTTTCAGATGCAGGAAAAGAGTGTCCAGCAAATGGCTGGTGCTGTGTGGTTTTGGGTAGTGAAGGCATTGCTCTTCTCCAAATGCTGCAACTGCTAACTGAAAAACCTCAGGGCATCTGTGCTGTGACTCAGCATCTATACTTTAGAGTTTTTAATTTCCAAAATTATTTTGATAACTCTTTCAAATAAGGGTTGGTTACACAAAAATCTGGTGACTTTTCCAACACAACAGCTAAATGCAAATTCTTAAAACATAAGAGAAATATTGTTCAATAATTTACAGTGTTAAATAATGAGCTTTCATAGGAAATTTTTGCTGAATTTTTTTTAGAAGTAATAGGATAAAAGTCCCCTTGGAATATTCAGATGCCTGAACACAGCAAATTTTTAATTATATTAATTTTAAAATATAACTACTTCTTGTTTCTTAAGAGCAAAGCCTGATACAGTTACACAAAAGATAATGGCAACATGGCTCACTGGAGACTATGGGACTTTCATCAAACCCAATGAAGTAAATACTACTTAAAGGAGGTTAACTATATATCAAATCAGAGCTAAAATTTAGCCTCTGAAACATTCATTTTTTTTAATTTTTTGAACCCATCTTAGGTGATGGGTTAAGAAAGCCATCTTTTGTTTGGGAGAATATATCACATATGGGTGGGATGCCTCCTAAATTACTTAAGGATCTCTCTAATGTAATTCACTGGCTTCAGCTTAAGAGTCTGCTTTATTGGAAAAGTGCTGCTGAAATAATAGCTCTACAAGGTTTCATTTTTCCGTGATTTCCAGTGCTTTGTTTACAAGTAAAATTGACTTTTTTCCCCCACCTAAGCACACTGCAGAGCTAATGAGGAATTTGAAGCAAACCAGGTTTCCTCCTCTCATATCATCAGTGGGAATAAACTTTCTAGAACCTAAATGGTGTCATGACTTCCACCTGGGCATTACCAGTATCTCCAGCCTGTGCCTTCGGCTGACAGCCACTTGGCCCAGCTGGTACCCATTAATGCAGGTGTAGCTGACTGAGGGTTAGTGCATGAATTCCTCTATTTGGAAAGGGAGCCTGTTTTGCTTGTGCCTGTTGCCAGTGCTAACTGGAGCTGAGAGCCCAGTGTCCTGCAGCCTGGCTGTCCCAGAGCTCACCAGTTTATAGCCTGTTTGCAGGGAGGATGAGAGCCCAGTGCTTCTGGACAGGTTCAGTGGTGGCTGCACTGAGGGTTCAGGAAGTACTGGTCTGAGCTGGTCAAAATGATCTTTAATCACAGTAGGGATAGCACTGAATGGAGAGCAGGAGAAGGGGAAATTTATGCCCATTTTAATAAATTCATAGGGATACCTGTGCTCTAGTACTCTGAAATAACAGCCCTGAGCTCTTCATTGCTTCTGAGCCTATCTGTGTAAAATGTGACTCCATCTCTGCTTTATTTAATACTTCCCAGACATGGTATCTGCTGAAAATATTCAGCCCTGTCTAATCAGGGGACAGTGAAATTGTTACAAAGATGGGGTAGAGTAAGAATTTTACTGTCAATGGGTGCAAAGGTTTTCTGAGGCACAAGAATAATTCATTTTGGGTTATTTGTTAATCATCCTTTTTAATTAAGATTTTTTCCTTGTTCTGTCCTTTGCCTGCCTGCAACTCTCAGATGAGCAATTGCCACATATCTTTAGAAGGATATCATAGCAACCAAAACATGGGGAAGACAATAAATAAGAAAGTCTACAGTCTGGTAGTTTATTTTAGCAGACGTTAATCAATGGAACTGCAGCTTCGATTGCAGAGCCTGAATTCATTTCTTGTATTTGATTTTCCCTCCAGCTACCATTACAATTTACTTTTTACTAAACAACTTCTGATGAGCAAATGACTTTAACCTCTTCTCAGTCCTGTCCATTCACTGCATTACTGTGGGCTGTAGATTAAACAAAACCTACCCTGACAGAAGTAAATTTAAGCAATGTAGTTTTATTTTTGTGATGCCAGAGTAACTCTTAATTACTGAGTACCCTCATTCATTAGCTGAACTTGATGTAGTCTACTCTGAAGTGTTAATTTTATCCTTGTATGGTCCTGTAAAAGATTTCTAGAAAAGTAAAAAAATATCACTAGCAACAAAAAAGTAATAAAATTATTTTTCCAGGACTGAGCCCCATGATTTTACAATCTCCAATATTATCTTACCTGCCTTATTTCTTAAAGGAATTGCATCTTTTGCCTCATGTTTCATGGAGCCACAAGCTTGCAGAAATAGTCAGCTGGGTCTGTATTATTTGTGTTAGCTGATCAAACTTCAGAGTAACCTGCCACTTTGAGGTGGTTCTTCTAATTCTTTCACTAGATCAGCTGCCAACAAGACATTTTTTATCCCACTGCAAGGTGACTGATAAGAGCACTCTACATGAAACTGATAAGAAATGAATAATCTCACAGACAAAATACACAGTCTTTGCAAGAGACAGGATTATCACTTGTGTGAAGTAGTAATACTGGGGAATGTAATCAACTGAGAAGAACGAATTTGTGAGCCAGCAGTAGGTAGTGTACGGGGTTCTTCTACTCTGAACCTCCAGGAAGCTCTTAAGAGGTGAAGAACAGCAGCTTTAGAAAAGATGTAGGTCTTGACTAGCCTTGTTAGGAGTGTTTGTCAGGAACATACATTGCATGCTGCTTTTGAGAATTAAATTATGCTTGGAAGAGTGAGGAGAAGGAATATTTGCCAAATAGGTGTCAAGCACGTTCACTCAAATTCTTTAAGTCGTGTTCCGAGTAACATAAAGAATGTCCTGTGTGTATTTATAAAGAAGCTTTCAAAGTGGGACATCTGATCCCACGTGCGTGTAAGTCCAGAATCACACCTGGGCAGTGAGATAGGAGGTGTAGAATTGTCACCTCTATGCTAAGTTAAAAAAGCAAGTAGTAGCAAGTTTGTTGGAGCAACCAGTTAGAGCTCTGCTGTGGCTGGTTGTCCTCTAAAGCTGCGGTGCTCCACCAGTGCAAGGCCAGTTGTGATTCCTTGAGATATGAAGCTTTCCAATACTAGGAAAGCTGTCTTTTGCAGTGCAAAAGGAAAACAGCACTGGGCTACAGAAATGTAGAGGGTTTTGGTGCAAGTGGTTGGTGTGAGAAGTGTTTTGATTCCTCATTTCCTGCCTTGCATAGTCATGAACTGACATCAACAAAATGTCTTAGAATCCTCCTGTGCTTCATTTGCTGCTAATCCTACCCATTCCAACCTTGTCCTTTATTTCCTACGGCTGCATTTCATCATCTTCCACCTTTTGCCTCTCCAATCACAAATTGTTCTTTGTTTCTTGCACCCATCAACAGAAATGCATTTATTCTCTCCACTGCCTCTTTGCATTAAGTTGACATTCTACTCTTATTCTCCATGTTTCGTCCTTACCTGTGAGTTTGCCTGCGTCAGGCTTTTATATAATTTTCTTTTCTTGCCCTAACTTGACAGAGCTGCCATCTGACTTTTCTGTGATGTATCTTTTTTTCTGTCCATTCTTACGTTCTGCAGTGTGTGAAATGCACTGAACTGTGGTGTTGCCAGAAGCATCATACAGCAAGGAAGAGATAAAAGTACTGAACTACAAGAGTGTAGTTTAAGCTCTGTGTGCTGCCACACACAGGACAGGCTCCCTCTAGTACAGCTCTATTTATGTTGTATAAATTTTAAGACTAATTATAATATATGTTGCTTGTTCATTTTTGTTTTCTTGGGCATACAATTAATTCCATGTAGAAGAAATGGCCTTTCTCTGAATAACCCCGTTACAGGTGTAGGGGTTTTTGTTTCTGAACATCTTAATCACATGCGGGACAGCTCCTGAAAAGAAAAACACTGAACTTTCAACAACTGTTTCAACAATCAATCTGCTTTGCACACAGTTCCAATAACATAAAAGCTTCTAATAGTTTTATATATATTAAAACTTGGCTTTAGTCAAATGTATATACTAGCAATAGTATGTTGGTAGACATTTATCTACATCAAAGTTGCTTTCTATTTGAGTATCCTTTAGCGTGATTTTTAGTTTACACAGGCTTTGTTCCCTATTTGTTCCCTATTACACTTTTGTGATTACACTTTACTGCTTGCTTTCTAACCAATTTAGAAAAAGAAACATGTTACAGTCAAAGCACCAGCATCATTCTAAAAATGTATGTAATTTCTATTTACTGAAAAATGGAGAGCAAGATTGCAGTAAGAATATATTTTTTATTAGAAGAATAATAATATTGAAATTACACATGTTGCATAAAAGCAGTTTTATTGGCCTTGTATTGCCTATAAGATGCAAGGGAAGTTTAAAAGCAATAGCAGCTAATGTACAATAGCAGTGGACAGGAAATAGGATTTATTGCATAGATCAGACTTCTTCCTCTTAGCTTCTTTCCAGAAGAAAACAATTTTTAAAAATGTGCCAGGGTTTCATAAAATAAAAAAAATCCATTTTTTCCACTGTATTTTTTTTTAGTGTAGATAGGGATATACATACTGCAATATTTCTATATGAAAATACATAGGCACTTTTAAACATATATTTTCTACTCAACTGTTGTGAATATGCACTTACAAAGAACAATTGCACAATGTTGGCAGGCATAGTATGAGTCAGAATACTACTGGGGTTCAAGATTATATGACCTAATTCCATTCTCTTCAATTTGTGCATTTTTATACCATCTTCATCACTGTAGACTTCCAATGATTTCTTGGAAAGCAGTAAGCTGTGTGACCAGCCTGTGGGAGGCATGATTCTCTTTCTAGAGACAGTTTGTGTGGTTTTGAATGTATATTCAAACAAATGTGATATAGGAAATCCAGTAGTGAGATCTGAAGTATTGCTTTGATTCTGTGAATGTTCATGCCAGCTGTGAGGAACAGTCTGTCCCCTGTACAGGTGTATTCCGGAATGAACTTCATGGTCTCAGACTTCTCAGTGATGATTTAGGTACTCTTAAGAGATGACAAAACACACCTAGCTACGAGTAGGTGATTGTCCTTGAGGACTTAACTGGAGATGGTAGAAAATGTTCTCTAAACTGAGAAATTATGCCAAACTGCGCATCAGGGAGGAATCCTGGAGCACTTGGACCCATATATCACTTTTTCTGGCTGTGCTATTATCTCCCTCTGTGATTTGTCTGTATAAGCCATATCTAATAAGTCCCATAAATTAAAAATCACTTTTCTCATCTGAGGAAAGACTGGTGCTTAATCAATAAGCACACTGCTCAAAGTTGTTGCCAAACAAAGTTAAGTGAAGGGGACCATAAATATTGACTATTCTCCATTTACCTGGGAGAAATGCATCTCGTTTAAAGAGAGCTCATAGTTGCAGGAGTTGAATTCAGGCAACTCAGCCTTCCAGTTCTCTCAGAGTAG
>NW_010176860.1:16502-29072 GCF_000695765.1 Mesitornis unicolor | reverse complement strand
TCTTCATTCAGCAAATACTGGACTGAAGTTGACCACCTGGTCATTTTTTCCTTCTTTCTTTCCTTCCATGAAATTTTGGCATCTCCTTCCCCTCCCAGTCAAGATACCTTTGTGGGGCTGTGTATCGGGGGAAAGTTCAGTGCAACAGCATTCAAGGTATGGCTTTCCGTTTCTTGTGGCTGATACTATGGCAATGCATTAGTCCTACTGCACATGCTCATCTATGTTGTGCCACTTGCCAATGTGAAATCATAGAAATGCTTTCATTTCTTTGCTGACCATGGTCTCTCTTTGCATCTCAGAAATGTGTTGCGATTATGCACAGTTTTAAGAAAGTCAACTCAAGAATGGTTTGAAAAGCTCCCTTTTCTCTCCACATTAAGCATATTCCCACATGGCAAGTCCCTTGAATATAAGGATTTATCAGCTTGCATGCCACCATTCTCTCTAATTCTTCTTGGTTTGCACATTTGTAGGATCATCATGGATATAGTCAGTGCAACAGGCATTTTCATTTCCAGAAGAAAATATTGTCTTCTGTTCTGTATGCGGTTTAATAGTTCCTGCCTCCTTTACGGAAGTCTGTAGGGAAGGAATTTGCATTAACAGATACAGTAGCTGCATTGGACTTTTAGGTATGAACTCTAGAAACAAAAACAAAAATACTTTCAGCTGGTTTAAGTGTCTCAAGAAGCAAAAACTTGAACTTGACTATTGTGTTCTGAAATAACAAAATGCAAATCTGTACAAGTTTTTCTTTGGAAGTTGATACCCTAGGTCCATATTTATTCTTTAAACTGTACTAGCTAGGAACATAATCTGTGTAGGTGTTAAGGAAAAGAAAAACAGATTACATTACAAAACAAGATGCACACTGTTTGAATGCATCAATAATTCCCTTCTTCTTCTCTTTTTACAGCACTTTTGAAAAATATGCAAATACATTCTACAATTTAGACTTGTACTGTTTGACAGATGTACATTAATATAAAACCTTTTTCTTAATGCACACATGGATGAGCCAGATTTTGTACAGAAATAATTGGGCTAATTAAAATTGAGTGAATGTTTTAATTTCTTTTAAATACAACAACATATTTTCTACCTGTTCAGCTGTATGCCTGATTCATTTTGAGATACTGGAAAAAAAGCAAAAGCTGACTACACTACATGAAAGACAGTAAAATTTTTCCAGGCCTTTAATATTTTTTATGTCAAAATGTCCACTTCAATCAAAATACTCTTGTCCCAACCCTTTTCCCATGTCTCTTTCTACGTACACCTTCAGTTTTTAATGGGCACATGAATAAGCATAATTTCAAGATAATGACAGCCTTGGTGTACATGGTGATTTAATTTTTAGTGTTTAGTAAAGAATAATTTTGTATTAATAATTAACAATTACTTGTCAATTAATTTCAATTTTTATGCTGATCATAGATACTTAGCTCGCCTTGTGTTCTTCCTTGGGATAAAGTGAATTAGGCATTCGGTCTTGTAAAATGCAAACTTTACCTTCTCCAGTTGCATTATAAATGAAAAAGATTTCCCCTTAAAAATCACATTTTTCTTCTCTCTTTTTGTCTTGCTGCTCTTAGTATCTAGTACTGGATTCATAGCACGCTCAAAACATCTATTGATTTCAAGGAATACTGTATCAGATACTCATTTATGTGTACTAGCATCTTTTTTTTCTTACAAAGTGACTCTCCTTGCCCATCTTTTCAATTTGTACAGTGTCTTTACTTGCATCAGTATTACACACCTAACACTCCACACCTTGCCATACTTTCTGTTTGCTTCAGTCCTATTCTACTAATAGCGTTATACTTCGTATTTTTCTCAATATTTGCAGCTAATAATGATTACCGGAGTCCTTCTCTGTGTGGGAGTTTTCCAGCTCTTATTAGTGACTTTTCAACTGTTGTGAATCATGTTTTTAGTGTTTAATAAATATAAGCAAAATAGAATTATATTTAACTTGGGCTTCCTTCTCATGAAAAACATTTTTTTTTGAGTAACTACTGCAGCAGGGATGTAAATTTGGTTTAAAGGGTTTGTTCAGCTTGCTTGGGTTGAATGCTCGCCTGTTAAAGTCAATGGAAGTTTGCCATTTTCTTCTGTGAAGCTGTGATTTCCTTTGCTGTTTCCTTTCCCACCCCCTTTCTTTTCAAATAAATTATCAGTGTGATTCAACCCCAGCATGGTCCCTGGAAACTCTCACTTCCTCTTTCTTCTCCCTCCTTACATTTTGCTGTTCTCTTCTTCTCCAAAAGCTGCTGTAAGCTTTCCTGCTCTGTGTTGCTGTTCATATCAGAATACCCATGGCTTGTTTCTCTCTTGCCATTATATTTTGCAAGACCCGAGTTTTCCCTGGTCAGTACACTGCCTTATGTTGTGTGCCTCTGGGAACTGGTAGGGTATTTAAGAAATACTTCTCTTAAGAAAAGAAAGAAGAGAGTATCCACAACTAAGGACCTTCAAAAGTGACTTGGATCTCTGTGAAATATTGCTAAAGTTCATGTGGGGTCCTTTGAAGAGACAAAAAGGCCTCAGCTCGCATGCAGAGAAAAGATACTTATCTGGACTTCCAGTAAAGTCTCATAGCCTTGTAGTTAAGATTTACACAGCTTTCTTTATACTCCTGCCTACATCACTGTTCAGTGAATATTCTTCTATGAAGATCTAAGACGTGTGTGTTGCACATCTTGGGGAGACGGCAGAAGACACAGCAAAACAAAATATATTTTGTCACTGAGGAGAAATAAACAACTAAATGGAAATTCTGCTTCAAGCTGCCATCGTAGCTTAGCGTTTCTGTTCAGATGAGAGGAAGTTTTGTATAATGAACATCTATATGAAAAGCTTCAGCAATAATGGTTCACATCATGGTAGAAGTGCCATGGATGAAAAAGCAAAGAATTGCGTCGGTGCAGAATGAAGACATGCAGCGCCTTGTCTGAAGTGCTGCACAAACAAGGATTGCTCCTTTTGGCGCTGGGGGCTGGGCTTTGAAAGGAACTATAAATTTCAAATCTTAGGGTTTTGGTTTTAAAAAAACTTTTATGACCTTAATTTCCATTTTAATACTGATGCTATATATATATGAAAAATTATCTGTCACTAAATTCTTCTCTATGGAACTGTTACTATCTCCAGGAGCATTTTTACAGAGAAATCCTATAAAAGAATCTTCACATTTTCCATTCGACTATGTAATACACCAAATCTCCGGAGATATTAAATGTGTGTCTGTGGGAGAATGCCGTGTTCCTTGCATAATTTAACCAGCATTATTACTCGGCAGCCTTCTTAAAGGAATAACAATTTCAAAGCTCTTTTTCTTGCTCTACATTCTGTGATGTGGTGCTTTTCTACATCCTTTGCTAGTTAAATAAAAAACTTTGAGTTGTGAAACAGCGCTACTGTTGCAGCACAAACTAGACAAGGAGAGATGAAAGCAGAGATTATATCTGGGTCTTCAATTCAGGAAGTTACTGAAAAGAAAAATGTGTAGTGATGGCAGGATTTTTTTTTTCCTGATGATATTCCTTCATTATTTAGTACTGGTTTGTAGAAATGTATTTATAGAAATGAAAGATGATGGGCAAGAACATAACTATGCCAGTTTTCTGTTAATAATTCTTATTTTTCAGTTGATCCTTACTAAATTAAGCTTAAGGTCAGCACTTAAGGCAGTAGAAATTCTTCCTGATAATCTGAGAAGCTATAACCAGTTACTTGACAATGTTTTTTACGGTGTGTAATAGAGTATTCAGGGAACAAAAAAACCTGGACTTTTTCTCCTTTACTGTCATTTTTGATCCACTTCTAGTGGACATAGCAGTGTATAGAGTTCTGTGTGCTAGAGCTTATGCGCTCTGTTCTCTGCGTGGATTTCATACATTTATCTGTATTTGAGATACAGAGACTAGGAGGCATTATGATGTGAGATACATAATCTGCTTAAATAGCAAAGCACCGGTAAGCAGTATTGAAAGCAATTAATGTGTTTCTTTGGTTATTTCCTATGTGGCCTAAATAATATTGCTAAGGACTGGCAGTCTGGCATTTTGGGATCAGAGGAAATTTCTTCTGGTTTTGTAGGGCAAGTCTGTCAGGTATGATGTGACAACACTTCTATATGCAACTGAATTGACAACTTGGCTAACTGTGAAAGAAGATGGTATTGATTGTAGTTAGGTCAGTATTTTAGGTCTCCATGGGAATTGCTGTCTGAGGTTTAGTTCTGATTTTTGTTTAATTTACAGCAAAGGCATGTTCATTCTAAGACAGTTCTTACACTAAGGCTTACAAACAGGTCAGAAAAACCTTACGGTAAGGTTGACATGATGGAGGAGTTACCATGCCAGCAAAATACTAAATTTCTAAAAACTTGAGGGAAAAACGCAGAAAGGGATTAGAAGAAAAGGATTAAACTTGGCATTGTTGCGAAGTGAAGGAGATAGGTCAAGATATCTCTGCTGAGAAATCAGTATAGCTCCATGCAGAATAATTAAGCTTTGTTGAGAACAGCTGAAAATCTGACTATAAAGTTTTCTTGTTCTCCTATTCTGTGTTGTAAACCAGGCAGAAATCCACTAAGGTCATTGGTGTTACACCTGCACAAGTGGTAACCGAATCGTGATCTACAGTAGATATGTAAGTGGCAGTGAAGCTCTGGGTGGCCCAGAGCATAGCAATAAAATGCTTGTGCTGTTCATATCAGAATACCCATGGCTTGTTTCTCTTGTTTCTTAAACAACTGGGTGCATCAAATATACTAATAAAACATGAACTAACTAGAAGGATTCTTTCCAGTCTATTGGATAAATATGTATGACATTAAAACTCGGCTGTATCTGGTATGCTATATTTTTGTATGGTTTCTAGATCTTGGTAAAGGTGTTAAGTACTAAATAGTAGCGCTGCTACTCGGGATGTTAACAAGCACGAGAGTTTTATGCAGCTGAATGACATTCTTTGTTCCTCCTTCGCTACTCTTTTGCATCACTAAGTTTGCAATTGTGTGCCTTTGAGTCTTGATGATCTGAACCGTGATGAAGGTGCTATTGTAAGGAGTATGTGGGAGTATTCAGGCACAGGAACATTTAAAAATACATATATACACACCATCTGGTGCAATGAGGTGTATTTCAAAGGCAAAATATTTGCTCTTTAGAGGTGTCTCAGGATTAAGAATATTTTTTTTCTTTGGAAAAGATGGCTTGGCAGTTTCTAGAAAGAAATTCTTCATTTGGAGAAGAGAGAGAAGCCTAACCAGGATATGGGTATTTTACAGTTAATTTTTGGAACCTTCTCCATATTTTTATAAAACCCTTTTAAAGTACCTACTCAAGAACCGGGGAGTGCTTGAAGAACAGCATCATTAAAATTTCATACAAACATAATACAATTTAGCTATGCCTTCTTGATATTTGTTTATACAACCAGGATCTATGTTAGCTCTCATAGAAAATGTTGAGTTGATTATCCCTTTATATAGCCTTTTCAGAGCTTTCTAGCATAGAAGACTACAATCAGGATTCCCCTATGTAAAGGCTTTTTATATTCACAACTCTGTAAAACATTGTATATTAAGCTATATGACCATATGTTTTTCCTAAATTACTGGTAAAAGTACTTCGAAATTGTATAGGACCAAGAACAGATGTTCAAAGACCCCTAGTAGCAGCACCTCTAGTGAGCAATGAATACCTAACAATAACTTTCTAGAGTTGTCAGCCTAGCATAGTAATGTGCACATTTAGCACGTTTAAATGTGCCACTTTAATTCTGTGTAGTGCTATTTTTTTATTAGAACATAATGTGCTTCAACATTAAGTGTCTTGCAGAGATTTTTCCTGTCAACTAAAGCTGATAGCAGATTTTTTTTTTTTGAGAAGACTTAAAAACATGTTTATAAAACCAAGGTGAACGACGTGATTTTTTCTTCCAATTTCTTACGTCTTTGCCCACTTGGCAGCAGCTTGCTGTTTTGCTCAGGACCAAAATCAGTCTAATGAGTTGCAGGTACAGAATTCATTTGGTTTGCACTTCACAATTTTTGCCCAAAGAGTGCCCTTTATTAGCCTTCTGGAAGATGTATTTTAAATCAGCTAATTCCTGTAGAACTGTATGAAAGGTTTTGCTAACTTTTAAAATCCATCATTAGTAGATGACTGGGTTTTTTAATTACTGTAGGGATAAGCTCCCCACTAAATTAACTGTGTAGCATATTTATACATCTTGTTTTTCCAGATATAAACAGAAGTACTTGCTGAATAAATTTTTTTATGCATCTTTACTGATATTTTAAAAATCCTAATATAGTAATGGATGTATGCTCCACTGATAGATTCAATTTCTTTATTGTGCCTCATGATTTGACACAGTTATTTTTATTAGTGCTTTCCAGCTATCTTTTAAATTTAAGTTTCTATGCAATGCAGTTTTTTTTTCACTCTCTTAGAGACAGACATTTGTAGTGCAGCTTTCACATTTTCCTGTTACTGAGGATTACTTTTTAAGTAAAACAATCTTCTCTTGTATTAATGGAGTTATAGTTTGTTGGTTTTCTTGTTTGGTGGTTTGGTTTTGTTTGTTTTGTTTTAGAGTTTTTTTTCTGGAACAAATAAGAAGTTCAGTTATTTACATTTATAGATAAGTCTTGTCTGGCATAAGCTGTGTCTACACACAGCAAATGTGACCGAGCTGTGGTCATTTACACATTCTTTAGAGACATTCTAGTAATGGCAGCAGAAGATAACTAGCATATGTCCTCGAGACTGATGTCACCTTGGATAATACGTTTTTCTTCTCTTTATAATACATGTTAAATCCTGCTCTTTCATCTAATATGGTACTCTGTAACAAACATTAACGATTGCTGTTGTCAGACAGGACTTTAATCCATTCCAGGGCCTGGATGTCTGATGTGTGAATAATTTGAAGCAATAACACTTTCTCTCCCCAGCCCTTGCTAGGCATGCTGTTCTTCCTGACTTGGATGTATTTAGAGACTTTAAACACTCCAATCATGAATCCTCCCACCAGATTTTGATAATTTGGATTTTTGTCTAATTTCTCCTCAAATGGAAGCTTTTAAATATTCCTCTTATTTTGTACAGACTTCTGACATTAGCTTGAATACAACTGATCACTGTTTTTTACATCCCTTGATAATTTGATTCATTGTGCAGTGACACCCACAGTAGGCGTTTGATTATCAGTACCTCATTTAACCTCTCCATGTCCTTGTATTTTATGAGAAGACTAATACTCCCCCAATTCGTACAACTAGTCAGCCATCCGGAGGACTATGTGTCCTCCTGCTGGGAGGTAGTTTATCTGCTGACGAAGCATTTCCAGTTACTCCAAGGTGGTGTGAAATTTCCCCAAACCTAAACTGACTCCTCGCAGGTGCTCCTGGTGCTGCATTGGGACCCAGGGAGAGTCCTTCTGCCTCACCAGGCCCCAGAATGGTGCCTGAGGCTTTGCCTGTGGTGTATGTGGGGCTGCACCTGAGGCTTGGCTGTCCTCTGCCCCTCTCCTCATCACAACACCCCTGCTTCTCTTTACCACAGCAATTTTTGATTGCTTAATGGACGACAACAGTTAAGTGATGCAAATACCTATTCCAATTTCTTCCTACATAAATTTATGATCCTGATACAGCTTACTTCAGTGAAGCATTTTAGTAACCGCATAGTTTTGCATATCTCTTCTACAGACTGAGGAATACAACCGGAAAAATGAATACATTAAAACTATGTAAAACTTCTGCTCTGTATCTAGAACAAAAAAGTGTTTAGAACAACTGGGAGCAGGATTTGGGCTGTACTCCATTATCCATTAAATTGTGATAGCTCCTCCCTCCACGCTACATCGTAAATTTGTTGATTATATTTCTTTGAAAAGGAATTACTGCTTCAGTCAGACATTAATCTCTCATCATCTTTTATTATCTTTCTTATTTACACTGCTACTTGGATTATAAAGAGCAATTAAATCGTGTGAATTAGCAGTTTGTCAAATTTAAGTTTTCACAGCCTAATCATTTTCAGGGTGAGCGGACTTCTGCTAGGTTTCTCCCATTCCTTAGCAAGAAGTTTTGTATTAACTACGGCTTGTAAACAACAGCAAGGGAGGGAAAAATCAACAGATCCCGACCCTTCTGCGCCCTACTTTTGTCAGCGACAATTTTTTCCAGCCAAGTTACAAACCGCTGGAAACAGAAGTCAGTGCCAGAGGGGGGAACGGCGGACACAGGGCCGCGGTGGGGCCACTGCCGCCCGCCCGGCCGCGGTGCGCCTTGCCCGGCGCTGAGCCCTCATTGTTGCTCCCCTCACGTACGGGGCGAAGGCGGTGGCGGCGGCGCTGTGGGCCCTCCTCGGTTGCCAGGGCGACGCCGGCCCTGTCAGCCGCAGACAGTGCTGGCGCTTGTACTCGGAGGCTGTGTCTGAGTGCTGCCGAGTGTGTTTTTAATATAGGTTTATAGGTGGAAGCACGTAAGGGGATAGTACGAGTAATATGAGGCACCTGTGGAAAAATGAAGTGTCTGTGCTGCTGTAATGCTCTGCTGTGAGTGTTACCCCAGGTGTGCCGGCTGTCATGCGGAGAGGGTCTGAGCTGAGGGGGAAGAGATGGCCAGTTTGATTGTATGCCTGTCTGTATATGTGTCTTTCCTCTTGTAAAGTGGAAACAGGAAATAAACAATTGCTTCAAGTTAGGTGGTGCATTGGTCTGTGTCTACTTCAGCAAACTCTGCGATAACATCTAAGAATTTATTTTTGGAGATTAATAAGAATGGAGAAATGTGTCAGCATTATTTTACCAAAGTGTTAACATGTACGGGCGAAGCATCCAGTTAATGCCGTGCCAGGGCGAGCAGATTCCGTGGGGACTCTTGCCCCCCCCGCCGTTAGTGGTGGTTTTGTTTCCAAAACAAAGAGCTACTTCTGAGAAGGCTTTCAGCCCCCAGGAGAACAAATTAACTGTTCAAACAAATGTGTTTTCAGTTGCTAAATTGCAACCTAGCTGGTGACAGGAAAGAACCTTTTCACTGCTGGCAGTGGTACAGCTTTTTAAATGCTGAATGTTAAAATGTTACTACTTTTACCTAAACTCAAGCTGCCTGTGTGCCTGGAAGTCCTGGGAAGGAACAGTTTACCTGAGCATTACAGCCACAGAGATGTGCTCAGCTCCCTACAGGCCCTTAGCTTTGTTTGACCCTCCTTTTGCTTCGCCTCCCACCCATTGGGATTTTGTGAAGAAGTTCCTTGCTCCTGTTTGGCGGCTTTGTCAGGGATGATTTCTCTTTCTGCCCCGGCAGCACCCCAAGGTGGGGGGTCAGCATCTACCCTGTGCTTCGGGTCAGCTGGAATAATACACAGGGCAGTCGTGTTTTACAGTGAAGTAAAATGCTGTCAGGTCAAAATCCGTTGTTGCACTTAGTGCTAGCCTTTGTTATCTTTTCTTTGAAGTGCCGTAAGTGTTGCATTTAGCTATATAATAAAGACATGGAATGAGTGATTATTTTTTCATTTAAAAACAATAGAATGCCACTATTTACTTATTTCTGTGAATGAGAGAAAAGAGCACTCCTTTTTCTGATAGTATTCTCTGTAAGTTCAGAAACAGCTTTGCAGTGCAGTAAGTTGAAAAACTGGCTTTGGAGAATATCTTACTTAGCTGCTTGTTTAAAAACAGATCCCGTCTCCTTCAACCTACGCAGACTATGACAGTATGATGATGGAAGTTTTGGTGCAGGCTGGCTCTGGAGGCAGAACTGAGCTGGCACGTGAGGCTTTGAAGCAGGTCTGTCTTGGAAAACTATCCCAGACCTTTCAACCATAGGTTAAGTTGTGTTGGTGATCTCCAGCAGTCAGAAACTAGTATTGCACAGTTGCATTTATGTTCAGGTCTCTCTGTTCCCGTTTCAGTGCTGGCTGTCAAAAAGCCCAGCTCCCATGCTGGGAAAATGACGGGATGGATTTGTCCTAAAGCAGGCACCAAAGCTTTTGTTCGGGGCTGGCTGTCAACAAAATGCTGAGATAAGCTGGTTGACGCTATAGTTTCTGTCCTGGAGATCAATTGCATTATGGACACAGTAGCAGAGTGAGAGCTTTGCACTTACCTACCCTATAAATTGCTGTCTTTACATTTTCTGGTTGTCTATTTTACCATCTTGTAAAATCTGCTGTAATCGCCATCAGTTGTTGCTACTTTTGGAATATGCTGTATAGCATGAGGTGCGTTAAGAGCTTTTTAACACTGAGCGTTTCTGAGGGGAGTTTGTAACATGTGCGAGGGTCTGCCCATGTGAATTCAGTCACAGAAATGGGATGCCACAAACTGTCTTAACAAGGATACGGTGCACTAACTTAAAATGAGGGTTGTGTGTAGAAATGTATATAACATAGTAATGCTATTACTACTGTTGTCATCTATGATGTTGCTCAGATACAAGTATGTTATTTTCAATAGCTGGAGGGTTTAGCACAGATGAGGTGCAAGTGGAAATAGATATGTGTTTAATATCAGTATATAGAACATCATGATGTCTTCTATATGATAGTGATCTCAACAGGTAGTAATCTCAATCTCATTTTTTATGAAGCATCCACTCTGTTTCATATATTGCTTTCATTTATACGTCTTTGGCTGTGTAGTTTTGCTACTGATTATAAGCATATACATATTATTAGTTTCTTGTATTTTTACTTCTCTTTGTTCTAAAACAGAACAAGAAAGTTTAGGGAAGAAAGAGCATTTAGTGCCTATCAGTGATATGGAAGAGGTATACTGTACCTCCCCAGATGGATGATATCTCAGTAGCAAAAAGAGAACAACTGCCAGCTACAAGTGAAGAGGCAGAAATTAGAGTAACTGCTGAAAAATCACTGAAATTAAGGACCTGCTCGTTTAGTGTGATTGGAGCATGTAAATATTAACTCTAATGATGACAACACGTAAATTGGAGTGCTCAATAAAATTTGAGCACATGAAACTGAAGTGCCACAACCTGCTTTATTGATCGTTTTTAAAGTCATCTGCATTTAATTTGCCACACTATTTATATATGCTTAGCTGCAGTTTGCTTATAGCATATTTTCCATAAAGAAGCTACCAGTCTTCCAAAATTCACATGTACAGGTACATAAAACAAAAACAATTCTTTGTGCAAGATAACCTGAAGTTGGGAGCTAATTAGGATTATGAAATTCTTTCATTTAGCTTGTTCTACAACAGTCTCTGGCTTTGTAGAGAAGATGGAATATCTCAGAAACAAGAAGATAATTACAAGGTAACACTACACATTTCTGACATAGTCGACTGTCATCTGTTAATTAGTAGTGATAGTAAATAGCGGCGAATACTGACACATGGAAGTAGATCAGTTTACTGTAAAACTTCTAAACTAGTCAAAATGTTGTTCCTATAAATAGCTCCTCAAACCCTACGGGGTGTAAGCTGCAGTGAACTTATGAATGTAAATGAAAATAGATTTCAGTGCAAGTATCTGTTTTGTTTCATCACTGAATCAGACTTTGGAGAGCCTTTCAATGGGCCTTAAATTTTTCAGAACTGAGCTTTATACATGAAGTATTACAATGCTAGACCTTTTGGTTCCTAAAACCTCTCAAGTGCAATGGCAATAATTAGGTCACAACTTCACTGTAAGGATTCCGCAAACAAAAAAGCACAAATACTCCAAAATTGTATTGACAATGAGAATGTTTATTGGATCATTAAAAAAGCAGCACCTTTCAAATAATTGTGCACTTTGTTTTGGCAGAAGTCTTTATGTTTTTATAAGGCTTCTAGATCACAAGCATCGGTATTGAAGAAGAGTGTGAATCTTGAAATTGCAAGAATTAGCAATTGCTTTTTGAATTAGCATCCCATTACTTTTATAAATGATGAGCAGATGTATGTACAAGATTTTCTGGCATGATTAGTGACTCTCAGTAATGTTTCTAATATTAAATATTTTATTTCCTTTTTAAGATTTAAAAATATCTGCAAACAGGAACATCAGTAATGAAATTATTGTATAGGATCCCAAAAGGAAAAGTAAATTGTCTGTCCAGGTCAACTTGATGACAATTCAGGAGGCTTGGTTTCTGGCAGGGTTTCTGGCAGTGGCAGTGTAATAGAGCAGTTTATCCTGACAGCTGATGAGGTTTGCTTACATTAGCTCATGATTTAATAGAAGACCGGGAAAATCATGGGGACCTTCTGTCCTTTTGTCAAAGCCCTTGTACAAAAGGAACTTTTTACATGGAAGAAAAGGTTTCCTGAGAATTCATAATTAAATGTCATACTGTGGAGTGGGCAGAGCTATATAAAATATAAATGAAACCTCTTTGTTCGAAAAGAACCAAGGAAGGATTTTTATAGATCACTGACGCAACCGCTTACTGTTGACAAAATTTGGACAACAAAAATGACCCTATCGTTTTGCAAATATTTATTCACTGTCCCGCTATTAAATGACTTTATTGAGATTATTGGATTTACAATACTATAATTATTGCTTTCTAAATTAATCGCAGATCTGCTTGA
>NW_010176860.1:0-16471 GCF_000695765.1 Mesitornis unicolor | reverse complement strand
GAAGAGCTTTGTGCAATTGAGAATGAACTGATTGGATTTTAGGCTCACAGGTATTGGGGAATGTGGAAAAAAATGTGACATAGGACACATTGGGGGTTTATCTGTTTTCTTTCACCCTATGCTGGCTGCTAAGCCATGTTTCTGTACTCCTGGAAAAAAATCCTAAACACCCCCCAAAAAAACAACCAACCAAACAGAAAACAAACAATAAACCCAAACAAACAAACAACCAAAAAACTAAACCCAAAAGCAAAGGATATGTCAAAATCTTCACATAGTCCAAAAAATTCTGAAGTCATGTGTGATCAGACTAATAATACCGAACCGTGTTGCTAACTGCAGATGTTGAGACAATCTGAAGTTTGTGTAGCACTGTGTCACCAGTGAGCACACTGCTGCATACCCTAAAACCAATCAGGTAAATTGATTGGAGGGGAGAGATGGATGAAATTATTCTGGAAAATCAGAAGACTGACGGAGAAGAAAAAGGAGCTAAAAGAGGAAGCAAGTGGGAAGGCATATAGGAAAGGTGAGAATTGCAAGAAATGCAAGTGTAAAGCACTAACAGTTAAAACGCGATGGGAGAAGAAATAGAGTGGGACTAGAAAAATATGAACAGATGCAGAAAGATACTGAGAAGACAGTGTGAAGGTAAGAGCGATAGAGAAAGAAAGGAAAAAGAAGTCTTACAACTTCTAAAAGTGAGAATTAAAAAAAAAGTTTAAACAGCAGATTTAGGAAGTACTCCGTATAGAATCCCTCACGAGTCCAACAAATAGCCATGTGCAGTTGGCAAAGCTTTTAATCTCATATGCTTATTATTGTCTTTAAGAGTTAATGTGCCTTTCTAGAAGTTGATGACTTCTATGGTCACATTTTCTGGTTCAGGGGGGGTGTGCTCTGCCTCAGCCTGTGTGGAGGCTTTGTATTGCGAGACTGCCTGTGGGAGCTGTAATTCTGGGTTAATAGCAGTGATCATATGGCTAAGTCTATGTCTTAGTCCCAGAAGATGCCAATATACTGTTAGCATTTGCATCTGTAAGCAATAGCTGGAGGGTGTAAGAAGATAGACATTAAATAAGTCTATAAAATTACAGGATCGTCCATTTCTATGCTGGTACAGGGTAGCTTCCTGTAATAATTCTTGTTAGAAAATAGCATTAAATATTAATTTAGCAATATAGTCTCTATTTTAAAAACTAAACACACTACAATAAGCTACGAATATGTTGTTATTCAGTGGGAAGTAAATAGCTGCATTTCTTTTGTAGCTTTGGCATTTTGGTTTCTGCTGCTTAGACCAGCTGAACGGCCTGAGACTTGCAGTTTTCTTTAAAATGCATAATAAAACCTGTGTGGGACAAATGCTCTTTGATGTACAATATTTGGCTTGGACAAGCTTGCCTGTTTATGATAGGTTTTAAGGACTTTAAGGATCCTTTCCTTAAAATGCCAGAAAGTATTCAGGATCAGACATAGATTCAAATACTTAGGCCAGGATTAGAGAAGTCTTTCCTGACTACTACCATAACTATATGCTTGTTCTTGTCATGAAGCTGTGCATAGGCTATATTGCCTCTTCAGGACAGCAAATGGCCAGTGTTAATTGGCAAAGCTGCATTTTGTAATTCTGTTCTTGATGCATTTTGTTGAGTGGCTTTGGAAAGTGACATGTCAGCAAATAATAAGCTTTACTTTAGTACTAGAATGTTGACAGTTGCTTTTGGGGGTCTAAAATTTATTTTTCTCATTTAAGTTTTATGTTGATATTAATATTTAAACTATATCAGCTAACAAGAAAAGGTTGCATGAACAGAATAGAAAATCTTGTGTAACCATTGAAGACAAATACTGTAATTTTTGTCATTTTGAGTCTTTTCTCTTAAACCATATTATTTTGTCATGCTGTCATACTTAAATTAATAATTTTAATGTTAAGTTTGGTATTGGTTTTTGTATGTGGGCTTCAGATAAAATTAAATATACTTAGCATTTCACTGAATTCTTTCACTTTCTTCAATAGCTAATCCAATGTATGTTCAACAATAGGAAGGAATGTATTGTATGACGGGTTATGTTTTCCTTCTTCCATGAGTTGTCTAAGATTATTTCATTTAATCAGATATCTATCCAGTACTCGTAACATCTACTACAGGAAAAGATGACACTAAGTTGGGAGGGAGTGTTGATCTGCCTGAGGGTAGGAAGGCTCTGCAGAGGGACCTGGATGGGCTGAATCAATGGGCTGAGGCCAACTGTATGAGCTTCAACAAGGCCAAGTGCCGGGTCCTGCACTTGGGTCTCAATAACCCCATGCAGCGCTACAGGCTTCGGAATGAGTGGCTGGAGCTGTCATGCAGAAAAGGACCTGGGTGTCCTGGTGGACAGCAGGATGACCATGAGCCAGCAATGTGCCCTTGCGGCCAAGAAGGCCAATGGCATCCTGGGGTGTATCAGAAGGGGGGTGGTCAGTAGGTCAGAGAGGTTCTCCTTCCCCTCTACTCTGTCCTGATGAGACCACATTTGGAATATTGTGTCCAGTTCTGGGTCCTTCAGTTCAAGGACAGGGAGTTGCTTGAAAGAGTCCAGTGCAGGGCCACAAAAATGATTGAGGGAGTGGAGCATCTCCCTTATGAGGAGCGGCTGAGGGAGCTGGGTCTCTTTAGCTTGGAGAAGAGGAGACTGAGGGGAGACCTCATTAATGTTTATAAATTTGTGAAGGGCGAGTGTCAGGAGAAAGGAGCCAGGCTCTTCTCAGTGACAACCAGTGACAGGACAAGGGGCAATGGGTGCAAGCTGGAGCGGAGCATAGGAGGTTCAATCTGAATATGAGGAAACACTTTTCCTGTAAGGGTTACAGAGCACTGGACCAGGCTGCCCAGAGAGGTTGTGGCGTCTCCTTCTCTGGAAACATTCAGAACCCGCCTGGACACATTCCTGGGCAACCTAGTCTAAGTGATCCTGCTCTGGCAGGGGGGCTGGACTGGATGAGCTTTCGAGGTCCCTTCCAACTCCTAAGATTCTGTGATTCCTTGAAAAGAAGTTGGTCAAACTTTTTTCACATATGACTGAACAAAAATCTGTGTTGCAGATCCTTTCATCAGTAAAAATGCAATGGCCATAGCCTGTGCCAAATTGGGAATTTTTCTCAGATCTTCCTTCCGTCTCTGTTCTGTCAGTCTCTCCGAAAAACAGATCTAAAGGTCACTGAAGTCAATGAAAATACTCCTATTGACTTCAGTGGGTTTGGTTCGCTCCCTAAATGCCAGTGAATAAATGCAGGCTTTGCAAGATGCCTAGAGAATTTTAAAAAATCCTGGGAAAGATGAAAATACATTGCAAAATCTTTCTCAGCAGCACAGTCCCAAGAATTCAATTCCCATTTATATCAAAGGAGCTCCAACTTTGCTTTCTCAGTTAACCCTGTGTAGTTTTTCTCATTTCAGCTGGAAAAATGATTGACAGAAACAATCAAGAACTGTTCATCACCTACCTTCATTTTGGTTTAGCTGTGAACTAAAAGCAATAGGGGATTTACACTCCTGACCTTCGATTATTGCATGCTGTAATGTAAAAACCCAGCTAACAGCCGTGAGCCAGAGTTCCAATGGCAGTAAACAGTTGTGGTGTTTTCCCTTACTCTTCTTCCTGTTTCTTCATTTTGTTTTGTTTACATCCTAAACCATATTTACTAGTAGTGACTTTTATGTCAAGGTTTTTTGGGATTTTTTTGTGTTTCGTTTTGTTTGTTTGTGGTTTTTTTGAGAGAAATAATCTTTGCTTTTGCGGGATTCTAGATTGCATGTAGTTTCCAAAATGGAGGTTACTACTAGATCTCCAAGTGCTTCTTTAAGAGCTTTTACTATCATCTCTTCTCTGGCTTCTCACGTCCTTCAGATTTTTCTGTTCAAGTGTAGCCTAAAAGGCACTTCCTGTGAGCACTGAACTTTTGGGAAAAATTTACTCTACTACTGGTTACAGAATGAACATTCCTCTCAGCAGTTTTACTCACTGAGACACGTTGAAACCAACATCACTACCACCTGGAAGCTTTAAGCTGTAGTGAACTGCAGAACACCATACTTGCTCAGGAACTGGTTGCAAAATTACAATAGGGATGGGTGATGCTATCCCTTTTGTAAGGTGACTAAATACCGTTCTAGTTTTTGGTGGCCTTCTCTTGGGATGTGCCAGGAGGTTACTTTGGATCTCTTGTCCTCACTGAAAAAACATGCGATCTCTCTAGGTCACTTGTTCCAACCCAAAGGCTCTGTAAACCTCTGTGTGGCCCTTGCTTCCACCTTGGTTATGGTTAGAGCTCTCGACAAGCCATCTTTCCCACTCTGGCGTACTAGTACAGTGAGAGTTACTGGTGGGACTGGCACTGGGATAAGGGAAGTTTCATGCCAGGCCACAGGTTTGGAGTTACTGAGGGTGGGGATGCTCAGGCCACAGGGACAGGTCACTGCACGCTCAGCAGAATGGTGATGCTACCATCTTCTCCTATTCTGTATTTTACGCGTCACTGGTGAGATTAGTTGTATGTGGATATAAAGTGTTCTCTACTGTGTAATTAATTTATAATAACAATTACCCAATGTAAATGTTACATTCTCTAAGAATTCTCACCAACCTCTTTTGCTTGATTTAGAGGCTCATGTTACTAATAAGAACCTCTTCTGATTGGAAATATTTCTTCCCCTTACACTAGTTTTGGATAGTTTATCAGGATACAAGTAATTATTACTTATAAGACTAATATTATTAGAAGCCTTTAAATGATACTTTTGCAAAAGAATAAGGCTGAATTTTTGTCTTCATTTTTTTTAGAGGAAAATAAAACACTTGTGTGACAATCATAGAATCATTTAGGTTGGAAAAGGCCTTTAAGATCATAAATTCCAGCTGTAAGCCTAACACTGCAAAGTTCACCACTAAAACATACCCCTAAGTGCCACATCTACATGTCTTTTAAATACCTCCAGGGATGGTGAGCGATGACTCCACCACTTCCCTGGGCAGCCTGTTTCAGTGCTTGACAAGCCTTTCAGTGAAGAAATTGTTCCAGTGCTATGCTTTTCAGAATTGTCAGGGTTAATTACACTATACTTCCTCTAAAGCGAATTAAGCATGCATAAATATTTACCAGATATTTTAGAGACTTTAACTCCTTTTTACATCTAGTTGCTCGATGGGCTGAGGGGCTTGTTAAGCCTGCAACAAGATGGTTGCAGACTGTTAGGTTGCTATTACAGCTTTTGTTGTCCATAAAAACTTACTGTTCAGAGATATGCTGTTTGTTAATTGAGATTGGACATGCTGTAATGCTTAGGTAATTCAGTGAGCTAACACTGGAGAGAGAAAGCTCAGGTTTTTGAATCTTGCTTTTTTTGTCTCATTGTGAAACCACTGACAGGTCAGAATTCATGGGAGGGTTGGGAGGACATCACAGCTTTATTCGGCAGTTTAATGAACTCCCCAAGCGTCAGCTCCTCACCACTCTGTAATGGATGAGTGTGTTCCCTCTTGCTGTTTGCCGTTATCTTGAGGTCTCATCAGCCTTAACTGAGTTGTCTCTAGTCAAGAATACCCAACCATGTGTTTCGAAATTCCCTTTGCCTCTGTGGCGATTCAGGCTGTTCAGGAGACTTTGTGTAGTGCTGCTGCATGCTTCAGTTGCTCCCTGAGGTTGCTGGGCTTGGCCAATTCGAAGTGGTGAGCTTTGCCATAGTCTCAGTAATCATAATGGTAAAAAAGGATGTAGTTTTTGGGTCACTTCTCACTTCCATCCACTAAACACTTACTGGATGCCTTTATTTTGTATGTTCCATGCTACACTGTTGTGTAGGGATTCTCTGCTGTCCTTTTCATAAAATTATTTAATTCTAAAAGAGCATTTTGCAATATGAATAATGTCCATCACACCTGGCTACAGTATCCTCTGTGTCTTACCTGACAAAGCAGAATTTGGTTATTCATTATAAGCTTTGTTTTTAGAGAGGCTGTTTGTTTTATTTTTAATATATACTTTTGATCTTACTGGTTTAGGGCGTAATAGAGTCTATTAATAGGTTAGGGCTATTTTGCACTTTGAGGTTTGTGAGTCTTATGATGGTCATGATGTCATTTGTGAGTTTCTCTCTTAGTCTCAGACAGCTTTCACTGCTTTCACAAATGAAATGAGTGTTCCATCAAATATTGCACTGGATTTTTGGTTTGTAGCCTATGCAGGGTGGAGGTACGCTAAGTAACAAAGGGACTTCTTATTGAGGACATCTTCTAAATTTAGCATTTGTAGATTACTCAGAATCTAAAAGACACACCTTCTGTTTAATTTTCTACCTTAGTAGTAAAATCTAGTAGAGGACTCCAGCTGCTGTACAGTGGAAGGGGTGGATGTTGATTGGAGTTCAGGGAGCTTGAAGAGTGTTACTGAGGTATAAGGCAAGTAGTCAGAATTTGGTATTTTTTTCCTGGATAAAGAATGATGTTTTAGACCAACCTATTGGACTGACATGTGTGAAAGTATAGGTAACAGGAAAGTACCATGTTTCTATATATTTTGTAATTGTTGTATATTGAGTTTTTATGAGGGCTAAAGGGTTGGAATTACAAATACCACCACAAATGGAGATGAGCATGCAGCAGTGGAAAAAGCTTTTCAAATGATGGTTTGAAAACCACTTGTGTTTATCAATTCTAATTAACTACTGAAAAATTGCCCTTTTGCACAAAAACGGCATTTATAGTGTCTGTAGAGGGGAAAGAGCCACCATCAAGTCATTGTATTCTGTTCCAGGTTTTCAGGCAAACTAGTACAGGATAAATGTAAGTATAGGTATTAGGTAAATCCAATGGGTTTTCATGCTGGTTTGGTTTTGAGTCTAGGATGTTAGGGAAATTGATAAACAATGTGGGTAAACTTCACATTGACAGTGCAAAAGCCATAATAATAATGGTTAATTGGAATATGTTAGGTGCTACTCAGAATTTAACTGGAGAATACTGGAATATTTCCTACCACACTAACTGCTTTTCATAGTGTGCTGCCTATGAAACAAAATAATATATATGGTTATGGAAAATCAGAGCAATCCCATATGGTTGCTTCTGGCATTCTCCAGTGGGAAAATACCAAAAGAGTTAAAAGGGAAAACAACAAAAGCAGGAAGAGACCGTTTGACTTTGTTATGGCATGAGGTATTTGTGATCAAAATTATATCATATGTGTCTTTTGTTCTCACATTAATTCAGATGGTGAGGGGTACACTTTGCCTTAGATTCAAGTACAACTTGACATGCAGTTCATTTGCCATCTGGGTTAGATTTATATGGAAAATACTGATTATTTTTGGATGGCTTTAGACTATGTATATACAGCACTTCAGTTCATTGAACTCTTGTCAGCACAAACATAATATCTAAGACAATTGCTTCACTAGCATTCAATTTAATAATATATATTCAATTATAACCTTATTATGTTGAATCAGCTTTTTGCTCCTTGCAGTTAATAAGTAACATTCAAGGCTTGTTTATTTTTTTCTGAGGCAGTGAAAGTATTGCCTTAAGAAAAAGAAAAGCAAGAAGCAGTGAACATATAAAATATGCAGAGAAAAGGCCATTGAGAAATTTTAGTGATGTAGTAAAATGAAATGAGGGCTCATTTACTTCTGCATAGCTTTTCAAAGCTTGACTCTGTATTTAGGATTTGCGACTGCTATCAATTTACCATAACTTCTCCTGTTATAGTCTTAAGGAAGAAAAAGAAAAGAAAAAAAGAAACCCATAACTGGTAGAATATTTTAGGAAATCAAAGCTTCTAGTTTTAGTTCATTGCTTTATTTCTTTATTTCTTCCTTCCTTTTCCTTTTAAGGTCATGAAGTAACTATGAACTTCATAGTTACTGAAGTACCAGGTTACTTTGGCAATGCTAGTCCGCGCTTTCTTTTTGTGCTGACGTACTAGGGAAAAGATTTTACACAACTGTCCTTTCCTCAGGTCAAAGTAATGGCTAATTCTATGCTAAGTTGAAGTTGGATAGAACTTCTTTGGATGGAATTCAGTGATATTAATCAGTTCTACCAAATTACATTTTTTTATATGTACCACCTACTTCTTTTTTCCAACTAGCCTGCTAGGCCTGTTAAAAGAGACTACCTCTCTTTATAAACCTTGCTTTTGTGATATCTAATCATTACAGTGATAGCACTGTTTGTTTTGAGTGAGCATCTGAAAGGGCATATATCTATCTGAAATATTGCCGAAAATCCAAATTTTTTCTCTCATATGTAGAAGTCACCTGCAGTTTCAAGGCTCAAACAACAGCTCGTATCAACCTTGGTAATAGTGTCTGACAGTATTCCAGTTTCTGGGTCCTGGCTCATCTCTGGTTTGGTTCTAATGCTACATTGAGAGGGTCAGGGCACGAAATCTCTGAAGTGCACCCAAATATAATTGAAATTAATGTTCCTTGATCAAAGCTGGAGGGAAAAGCTGAGAAGAGGAGTCATAGTATTTTAATATAAAATAGTAGTAATTTTTAACCTATATAAACCTAATCAAGTAGACTCATGTCAGGTATTTCACATCAAAAAGAACAGAAACACCAATGAGACAGATTAGTACCATTTATTTTCTTCCCTAATTTTTTTCAGGGCTTGAGTCTTCTGAACCATCTGAGCTAAAGTTTTATCTTTTTATCACAAATACCTCAGCCAGTTTACATCACATGGTTCAAATCTGACCTTTTAGAAGCTGAATGAATACTTCTTAAAAAAGACAAAATAGCCTGGCAAATCCAGATGGTGTGTCATGATCATATTACCTGACCGTTTAACAGGAAAAGATGAATTTCTGGCAGGAGCACATCCCACATGTCACTCTGCAAACTTGGGTTGAGGCAGAGCCTCAGGTTAGATGTTCTGTTAGTCGGGTGGTAGAGGTAGAACAAGTGGCTGGCACCCGCGTACACAGATATCATGAAGAAGTATCCTATGCATCTATGTATGATGCATACAGACTCACATGTACACGTACAGTGTTATTTTCTAACAAGTTTGGCTCATTTCTCTTGCAACTAAGACAGCTGAAAGTAATCTGAGTATGTTCATGACATTAAACATTTCCACATGGCTTTATAGAAATAGGATAGAGTAGTAAGCAAGAGCAGTAATGAGCTTATATATTTATCCTATATGAATAAAAGGATGAATGTCACATTTGATTTGTCATTTTGCCTGTTTTGAGTAAAGGAGCTTGTGCCATCAGGTAGTTATTCTGCCTGTAGTTAGGGTCTGGGATGTAAAATAACCTGGTGGGTATTTTGCCAGGAGGGATACTCCACAGTTGTGTTCATGTCACATAATATAGTGGATCCCACTAAACAAGGCTGATGGGGGATGCTATGAAGCTTTTGACTTACTCTGGTAAATCTGCCTAACTTGCAGCACTGCAGTGGTACTGTAGGGAAGGAGTGGAAGAAAGTAAATGGATATAACTTTATGTTTGTGAATTTTCACCTCCTTTTGGGATAGCAACGTTCCCACTATGATACAACCTTTGAATTATGTGTTACAGTCCTAGCATATGGAATGGTTGACTTTGCAGGCTTGCCTGGAGCACATTTTTGCATGGTTTTGCAAGCACTCTGAGACAAAACAGACAACTGATTTTAGGCAGAAGCCTTGGTGTATCTTCATTTGGAATAGGAAATGGGGTCTTGAAAAACAGATTGTAGATCAGACCAGTATCTTTTTGTCTTTTTAATGTAAAAGAGTGAAGATGATTTTTATCTTACTGTAAATGAAGGTGATTAAAATCCTGTATCCTGTTAATAGCTCAGTCCTGTATCTACTCCTCTTGAGGTTTTTAGTAGTGTTATTCATATGAATATAAGTCCCACAAGAAAAATCTTTGGCACTTTATTTGAATAAAATTATCATGTTGACTACTGCTTCAGCAAGAAGGGAAATGCTTGTCTCTCTTTGCTGTAACATCCATTGTAATATTCTCAGGGCACATTATCATTACAACAAGCAACAAGAATCAATGCTACTGATTAATGTAATATTGCATATTAATGAGCCATGTTCCTGTGTCATGTAGAAGGCTATATCCTTGAGATATATTTAAATAAATAACATTAAGAAGAAAGAAGCCTTCAAATAACTAAATGGTTTTAACTTAAGTCCATAAAATCAATGAAAATGGAAGCTAAAGCTCTTGCTTATCTGTTAATTCAGCACTGTGCCTTCTCCAGGTCAGTGTTACAGCACACATGGGACAAAATATCCTTGAATGATTTTGTACAAGATTACTGCAATAACCAGACACAGGGAGATAAGGTAAAGATAGACTGATAGGCTTAACTCTGAAATGGCCTGGTTTCATGGCTTTATTTCAAAGCCCTCACATTGTACAGTTCTTGTGTGTGTTATATCACCGCTATATAAACCTTTGCTTATGTGGCCATTTAATTTGTAAAGAAGACAACCTGTAAGTTGACAAACAGCTTTAGATCCTTTCTGGTCCCAGGTACAAAAGGGAAAAATATGGGCCAAACTGTGACCCACATAGTGTAAATAGGATGTGTCTTTCTCCAATGATTTCTCTGTACTCTCCTTCTAATAATGTCCCTCCTTTATCTTTACTTTTTTTTTCTCTTCCACCTTTAAGAATACTAAGTTACAGAAGTGAATTTTACTTTATTGTTATATTTATGGTCACTGTAAACTCCTCTGGTGTGAACCCAAGCTGAAGTTCTCTGTGGAAATAGCCCTGTCTCCTGTAATCATAAGTGTCATCTTTGAGGATGACAGCTTCTAAGTTTCTGGGGAACATTGTTCTCGTGGGATGTTAAGTGTTGTGAAGAGGGGAGCTCCCACAGGTATTTTAAATCAGTTCCTTAGAGAGTTTTGAAGTGTAACAGCAGGACCTTGAATTTGACTGAATATTCTGTGGGGAATCAGTGTAGAGAAAGAAGGAGGGATGATACATTGTTAGCTGTCACTATGAGTAAGGAATTAAATGGCTGCATTTTGAATTAATTGAAACTTTTAATTCATATGTGGGGAAAAAAAAGGCATGACTTAGCCAAGGGATCGCAGGCATCAAGGTACTGCTGATTTTTCAGTAAAGGACCGTGCCTACCCCTTATATATTTACATTCACAGCAAAGGTAACAATTTTGGAATGAAACTTACCTTGAGCTTTGGCTGGTGGGTGTACTTTGCCTCAGGGAGCCCTATAGTATGGAAGCCTTTTGCTATGTACAATGTTAGGCTTTTGCTTCTTGTAGCCTTGACAGTTTTTTAGATCTTTGGTGCTATTAGAGGTTGTTGTTGAATATTGTTTGAGATGGCTAGTTTCTTCTTTTTCCAGTTAATTGTGGTTTCTAGCTGATTTATTCTGGGATTCATACTCAGTGGTTCCAGTCTTTATATGGAAAGTATGCTAGAGGGAAAGATAAGGTTATATATTTCTTAAATATTTTATAAACAACGCATGTTAAATAATTCATGGTCAGGCTCTGGGAGAAAAGAACCAATTGAATAAAAATAGGTGTGATTGGTAATTTAATACTAGTAGGAAAGACAAAAGATTTCTACAGTAAAATTTGTCATGAACTTGAATCACTAGCCACAGTAATTGCAAATGAAATATTTCTATTCTGAACAACCAGCTTATTAATGGAAGAGGTACTACACTGTACGAAATTTGCATTGCTTCTCTTATACTCTCAGGTATCTGCCTTGGAAATGTCTCTACACCGTTGAGAAGTATTGTATGACACCAAACTGCTAATAGTGATGATTTTAGCAATTCTAAAGGAGGTTCATGGGGTCTCTAATCTAACATGCCAGGTGGCATTTAGAAACTCTCTTTTTCAGCAAGGAAGCAGCATGCATTTTTTTTCCCTAGAAGTCTGGTTTGTCTTGGAAGAAGAGTCTTCTGGACAGGAGACAGTTTTGGTGATTGGCCTTTAAGTGAATTCCTGCTTTGGTAGCTAAGTTGAAAAGTCACCCTTGAACATGTTCTGCTTTTCTGTCTCGGTGCTGGTGCTGTCAGCACTTGTTTGTGTCCATAGCATTTCAGATGTCACCTTCACAGCTCATGGTGACCCATTAAGCTGAGATGGTCTACTCTTCTTTAACACAGAAGCACAGGAGAATTTATCTTTTGAGGACCATGGAGAAATGTTAAATAACTGTGAGAGGATTATTTTTACCTGAGAGGTTTAGCATGTCTCAGTGCAAAGCATGTGGATTACTATTTTACAGTAAGCAGCACTGTAGTGTTAGACTGTACCTAAAAGGATCAACAGGAATCCTGTGGTACCCCATGCCTCAGTTAGGAGTTTTGCTATGTGCATGAGAAATTAGTCACAGAGAGCATCCAGGCATGATTTCCCCTTAATGCAGCAGTGAAGAAAAATCCGTTAATCATGATGGACTGGATAAATGAAAATTGAGTAAGTATAGAGCCAGATTTGGTTTTTAATGGCTTAAGAATAGCTTCATTGGAATTGACTTTTATAAACTGATTAAGAGTGAAAGCAGAACAAATGCGAGGTGTAGGAATTTACAGCTAGACTATTTTCTTTTTTTGGATGGCCAGTATTAGTGACCCATTAACATTTTGGACTCTATGAAAGCTTCAACACTCCCTTTCTGAAAAAGATATAAAAATCAATTCCAAACATGCTATGAAATCACCAGGAGTTACAGGAAAAACAGAAGCAAATTTAATGTAGTTAAAAGAATAAACACTTATTTCATTTTATATATATATATATATATACACACTTTCTAATGATATGTAAAATCACTCAAAAGATGCAAAGCACAGATGTAACTTTTAAAAAACCTTGGAAAGGACTTTCAAAATCAGCTTAAAGGATAAGATTATAAAGGAAATGACCATACAACATCAGAGTCCCCACAGGGATCTTTTGTTTGAAGATGATTTACCAACTGTAATGATGAATTGAAAGTTAATCATTAATTGCCAGGATAAAGTGTTGTGAACTGTAATGCTAAAGACCTGGTTTTAATTCCCAATATCTTGATTCCTTTTCTTATCAGTCTGTACTTACCCTCTTAGGGAACATTGCAAACAATTGTTGCATGTACTCATCCAATAGTAGTATAATGCTGTTTATGACTGGGACTTCAAAAGAGAGTTCAGCACACGAAGATCAGCCACAGAGGTTTCCCAAAAGGGACAGAAAACACCAAAATACAGAACCACAATCAAGTTTGGTGAGATTTGGATCAATGTGGTTCCAAGACCTGAAAATAAAGACAAAAAATCTCTGTTGGCATAGTAGTAAAATGTAGTTGACCACAAATAGAAGAACATTCTGTCTGCTGCAGCCAGAACAATATTCAGGTTAAAAGCAAGCAAGGAGAACCACAGTGGAAGGATGGGTAGGCAGCTGCAGGAAATCCCACTTTTTAATAACATTTTCTGTAAACTAGGAAGAAGACTTTTTTTTTTTTACTTGAAACATGAAAATGGAAATTTGGGAAGGTTAAAGTGGAAATAGAAGGAAGAGAGAGGAGTAGGAAGAATGCAAGGTGATTTGCATGACAGGATCTTGAAGAAAGACTTTTTGTACACTGCAAATGTGTTTTACCCTTAGCATGCATAAGTGTTTCAGTATTTGAAAAGAGTATATGGGCTCATTATTAGACTCTATATCGGAGCTTTGCCTTGCCTTGCCAGGGTATAGGAAATAAAGGGGATACTTTCATTACTTTTGGGTGCATCCCTTTTTCCACATAGTTTCCAGAAAGCTACAGGTTTTGCTTAATTTTTTTTCACTGTGGTGGCATGTAGCGACTCAAAAACATTACAATAGCTTTTTCTCAGCAAGCCTTGCAAAATACTTTTCAGCCAGTTAGCAGGAGAAAAAGAAAAGCTCCCTTGTTTCAGGCCTTACCAAAAGAATGCAAGTACCAACAGAGGGAGCCTGCCAGGACCAATGTGTGGGAAGGGTGAGGCCAAAGTCTGAATGAGCGGGAAGTCTCTGCGGTGCAGTATGATCTGTATCACGTACACATCTAGATACAGGTGCAGGCCTTTCTTTGCTCAGCTGGTTGTGCTTTCTACAGAGAGACTTTTTTGTCAGTATAGCTGATATATTAAGCTTAAATTATATTTTTTTAGCAGAACAGATCCTCCCCAGGCTCCTCAAAATGGAAGACAGAAATGAACTGTGTGACAACATGTACAAGACAAAAAGACGTGCATGGTATTGTCCCCAGTAAAGGCACATCAGTTAACAAAGACAGTCTGGGCTTTGTCTTAGCCAAAGAATCTGCTTTCCAAGTAGGATATTGCTGTAGTGTGTCATGTTTAAATGTATCTTTAAAAGGGACAAAAGTGAAAAAGCACAAAATATGCATTTAACTTATCGTTGTACATAACTCAGCATTGGTTGTATGCTCGTTACACCTGCCTTAAGCTTATAGAAGAGGGCTCAACGGGGATGTTAAGGAATGTTAAGCTCCTTCATGTTTGCCCAATGCCCAGCAGCAGATGGTATCTGTGGTGTATTGTGCAATAACTGGTTTTATTCGTACAGAGTGACATAAGTCTGTGCTGAGTAGTTGTGACTAAAATAAAGTAGGAAAGCATTATTATGAACTTGGAAGGGAGATGAAACAGTTTAAGTAGCATTTGGATGTTTACCTTTCCAATGTTTTGTCATTTGCCCATTTGGGGAGTAGTAACTTTGTCTTTTCAATATTTCCACGAATGCAGAAAACTGTAGAAAAAGAATTGTAAAACTGAAGCCTCACAGATGAAGAAAGCAGTTAACAGCAGAAGAAATATAAAGGGTGTCCAACTCCAGTGGATGTGAAAAACCTAATTTTGCTTTGAGAATTTTTATAATGGAGAGGTTAAATTATGAGCCTTCATAAGAAACCATTTGGACTCCTTTCTTGCTGACGCCTGTCTTGTGTTTCTGTGTTAATCATGAAGTTACATTTCCCAAGGTCACAAAAAAAGTGCAGGAAATGTGAAAGCTCAGTGCAGATGAGTGCGGTGGGGGAGGGGGAAAGCTGTTCCTTGGTGTTTCTTGGATGAAAGGTCTTAGCAGAAACTGGAATAAGAAAAAACTATACTGTGTATTTGCAGTTGCCATAAGATGCTGATATTGTGAGGTAAAGAAAAGGACGTCGAAGATTTTACCCAGAAAAAAAAAGGTGGGGATACTCTAGTCATTAGTGATCAGTTAAAAACTGATCACTGATGACTACAGTATCCCCACTTCTTCTTTTTTTCCCCAAAACTGTGTAGAAATTAGAAGCATAGTATTAACCTTCTTAGTGTGTGGATTTTGGTTGGTTTGGGTTTTTTGTTGGATTTTTTTTTGGCAAATCACACAAATGGTGGATAAAGTGCATCTCACTTTTCAGTGCTCAAAGTGTGTACAGGCTTGGTGAAGAGGAATGTGTAATGAAATGAGATTTTTTTTAAACCTTTCCTGCCACACTTCATATGTGACCTCAAGCAAACCATTTCCTCACTCGATTGTTTTCCTTTCTCCCAAATGGAAATGCAAAAACATTTGTACTTCACAGGTGAGTTGTGATTGTAAATTCATTCATTTATAAGGAACACTCAGATACACACAAGTGTTGTAAGAACAGTAATAAACTCAAGAAATGTTGAAGGCAGAAAAAAAGGGAGGGTCAAAAGGCAGTGAAAACATAGTGCTTAACTCCCTTCTGTGCCTCTGTAAATTTCTCCAATTGGTTCTAGCTCAGATCTCTGAAGACTCTGAGTCTATATAACCCTATAAATTGCAATTAGTATTAAATTTGCACAGTAGTTGAGCCTTTGACTTACTTTTCCCTCTGCTCAGCCTTTAAAAGCTGCGCAAAGCTTCTGTTCCTGGCCACACTGTGGAAGAATTATGCTTAAGTCACCTTATGTTCAGCTTTGTTCAGTCTTTAGATATATTGCCTCTGCAGTAGGTCCTCCTGTTTTTCCACTGATACCATACAATACCTCTATGTGAGGTTTAATCTCAAACAGTTCACTCCCATATCTGTTTATTTTCTAGTTTCTGTTACATATCTGTTTAGTTTCCTGTTTTCTGGAGTCTAGAAATTAATTTTAGCATAGTTGTATCATGTCTTACATTTGCAGAAGCTGACTCATTTCAGTTGCCATCTGTGGTATATTTTGAATGTTTGCATTGTGCTTCCTATAGTCTAGCAGTCAGAAGTTACACCCAGTACTATTTAATTAAATGCTTAGCAGGCCCAGAGGCCTGGTGGGTAATGTTAAATTTCTTACCTTCTCAGAAAATGCATGATAGCATACTGGTTTTTGAAATTTATTCAGAGGTTTTTTTTTCCACCTTTGCCATTACACATAGAGTTAATAACAAGACATTAGTTATGACATTATTTTCAATGTATTTATCACAGAATCACAGAATCACAGGACGTT
>NW_010176859.1:0-2852 GCF_000695765.1 Mesitornis unicolor | reverse complement strand
ACCAACTTGTCAGGAATTTTTAGTCAAGGCAATGCCATGGCTGGCCAATTGGACAGAGCCTCTGACAGATAAGTTAAAACAAGCCACTGCATCACACCAATTTTTTCACCAATCAGCTAAGGTTTTGGCAAAACAATTTGACATTGCTGCTGAGGATGCCAAGAGCATCATTCGCAGTTGTGCCAATTGCCAACAGGTACATTCAGCTCCCATAGCAGCTGTCAACCCAAGAAGGCAGCATTCGCTACAGCTGTGGCAAATGAATGTCACACTTTTAGCTGGATTTGGAAAACTTAAGTATATTCATGTATCCGTAGATTGTTATTCTTCTGCTGTGTGGGCGACAGTGCAAACAGGAGAAACAAGTCAACATGTTAAAAAACATTTTAGATCTGCCTTCATGGGCTTAGGGGTTCCGTGGGAAATAAAAACAGACAATGGATCAGGTTATACTAGCAAAGTGATATCTGAATTTTTCCAACAATGGGGAATCCAACATTGTACTGGTGTCCCTAATTCTCCCACAGGTCAAGCTATCGTAGAAGGCATGAATCAGTTTTTAAAGTGCCAGCTTCAAAAACAAAAAGGGGGAGAGAAGGAGTTAACACCCCATGAGAGGGTACAAAAGGCTGTATATGTATTAAACTTCTTGCGGTTACCAAAAGATGAAAATGTACCACCAACAGTAAAGCATTTGCAAGGACTTCGTGCAGAAATAGGATCAATAAATGCAGAACAAAATGTTAAGGTACAGACAAAAAATCCTCATTCGGGAACATGGGAATGACCCTATAAGCTGCTAATATGGGGTAGAGGATATGCTTGTATCGTTGCAGATAACGGCACCCGATGGGTTCCTGCGAAGTGGGTAAAACCATGGCTCGATACGACTGGTTGAGAGCTGTACTTGAACTGTTATGGTCAATACTCTTGGTCTCTGCATGGATAGTTTGACAACCGAAGCAGAATGTATGGGTAACTTTAGCAAATATCAAGAAGCTTGTGCCTTTCTGTTGCTACTCCTGAAAATCCTTTTTCTACCTGTTTGGTCGAGTTGCCTCTGGACACTTGGCCAAAACTTTCTCATCTGCCTCACAGACTTTGTAATAATCCACGATCCTGTGCTAATCACTGGGATGGTGTATATGCATATTTGCCGCAGATCACGCAAGAACCTCAAGAGTTGGAGTTGTTAGGATCGGTCACAATGGATGCTTGTGTGATGTTTAACTATACCTATAACACCACTCGAAAGGGTCAGAATGTAAATGCTACTTTGCCTGTGTATGGAAACGCTACAGTCTGGTGTAATTACACCTCCTCCAACATAGAAACTTAATGGTGGGCCATGTAGCCTTGGGTGGCTTACATTACTAACACACCAGGTGGGACACTGCTTTTGGGCCTCAATGGATCTGTGAGATCGCAGGACCTCCAGCCAGCACTGAGGGATTCTCGGGGAGAACCTCTGATCCCTGGAGCAAAGAACTCTAAGCAAAACCCCAGGGAAGGTTATAGTCTGTGAAATACCCAGGTATTGAGATTTGGTGTGTGTATTAAGTTACCGGTAATTAGTTTTAGGATTTGTGTGGTAAGTGCGGTTGCTATCTAAGATGAATTGTTGGTTAGCAAAATAGAGCACTGTGATATTAGACGTAGATTCAGTTAGGCATGCTACATTACAAAATAGAGCCGCAATAGATTTTCTGTTACTGGCCTAAGAGCATGGATGTGAGGATTTTGAAGGAATGTGTTGTACGAATTTATCAGATCATTCAGAATTGATACATAAAAGTATCCAGCTTCTGAAAGACGGAGTAAGAAAATTGCAAGTAGATGATGGTTGAGACTGGTTGAATCATTTGTTTAATTGATGGGGTTTCTTGAGATGGATTTTGTCTCTGTTAAAAACTGAGGTGTTAATTTTGGTAATAATTGTGGTTGTGCTCCTAATGTTGCTATGTGTTGTGACCTTTGCAAAGGGCCCTGCAATAGGCTGCACGGGCAATATTTGTTGCTCAACAACAAGAAAAAGGGGGAGATGTAGGAACATTTCTTGAGCAGAATGGACATGGTTATATGATGCCATAATAGTATGAGGCTGAAGGCATACAGTATGTGACGGGAGGCATGCAACTGAGATAGTGAAGCGACCTTGAGCGCTTGAGAAAGAGAAGCTTGGCATCACATTTTGACAATTGTAACGAGAAAGTTGAGCTGCCATAGCTAGCAAAGACTGTAGGACAGGGCCTGGGGAGCAGGACCCTGAGTGCTGCTCAAGTCATGACCATAAAAGGGGTAAACAAGGACCGGAAAAAAAGGTATTTCAACCCTGAGAAAAGGAAGTTCCAGGCACCCTGCTGAGAAAGGCATCAGGGGCTCTGCCTGAAAGGCAAGAGGTGTTTGTTAGTGTAACAATGCATCACTGACCAATGAAATGCAGCCGCGCGCAAATGAACCAATCAGTTTAAAATATGCAGCCAAATGTAGGCATATATAAGGAAGTGACTGCACACACTAAACCGACATTTTGCTTGCATCAAGCTGCGTCCCGTCTCTCAATTGCCGCAAATTGGTGACCCTGACGTGATGGGTTTATGAACCGCCTAGCTGAGTGTATTGGGACAAGTCCCCACAAAACGTTGAATGAGCTGCTGAGAGGAAGCAGGAACCGGCTGGTCTGAAATCCCTCCGGAGTAGAGAGGTGACCTGTGAGGAAACAGAGAGGTGACCTCTGAGGAAATTATGGGAAATCGAGAATCTTCCCCGGAAAGAGACGTATATAAACTTATAAAAGCCCAGGGGTAATAGAAGCCAGAGGAGGGGGAGGGGCGGAAACCCCAATGGCATAC
>NW_010176858.1:0-57261 GCF_000695765.1 Mesitornis unicolor | reverse complement strand
CCTCTCCCCGGGCTGAGGTGAGGGAGCAGTGGGCTAGGGCTGAGGGAATTAACAACAGAGGTGGGTTTGTCATTGGTGAAGCCCTTGCTGTCACCAGGGTGGCAGGCGGCATCTGCTGTCTGGTCACCGACTGTGGGCCTGTCACCTCCGGCGCATCCGGGTAAGGATGGGGCTGGGGCCACGAAAACCCAAATTCGCAGCCTGGGACGGTCAGCCACTGGGGATGCCGGGGGTTTGCTGTGCGAGTGGGTGTCAGTTTGGGTGGGTGCCTTGATTCTGCTCATCTTCCCCCATTTCCTCCCAAAAACGGGGGTGACGGCGGGAGGTCCCGGCAGCGCAATGGGTGCGTGGCGTTATCGCCGTGATTCAGCACAGCCGGTGGTTACCGCAGCCGGCGCAGGGATGAGCGCCGCAGGAATTACCGAATCCCTTATTTCTGCCTAAATTGCCATCTTGCTTTGTTTACTTCTGCACTAAGCAGCTTTGTGCCCCTACCTTGGGCTTTATTGCACTCAGGGCTCCCCGAGTCATTGCAGCCCAACTCCGACCGATTTGCAAAATCAAAACAGATGGGGGCTTTGTTTTTAGCACTTGAGGGGAAGGCTGCTTATTGAAAGGCGCTATTACAATGCAAATACCGGGCTGGCGTGAATATTCAAACTGCTGCGCTTCTTTTGAAGCTCTTTACATAAATTTATAGTGCTTTATACACCATCGCTGCTTTGCTCATCCGGAGTGAAGCTTGGTTAACAGAATTTCTTTTCTCTGCCAACTTTGGAGGGTTTGGCTGTGTGTTTTTGGGGAGCACGGGGAGAGGTGGCATTGAGGTGCAAAGCAGCCAGCGCTGGGCTGCAAAAATTATGAGCATGCTCAATGAATGGGGAGGAGAGACTGCCAGCTGCACAGCTGACTGGTGGTGACCCTTGAGGAGCCGGGCGTGCTGTCGAGTGATTTACTGATATTTGGGTGCTTCGTTGTCCTCTTGGGTTTGGTTTTGTGGTTATTTTTTACCCTTTGGTTTCTTGGTGTAACCCTATGTGGAGCTGCTGCTCTCCAATAGCACATGGTGCTGTGGGGTGGGTTGAGCTCCGAAATCACCCTGGTGTGGGGCTTTAGGGGTGTAGGCAGCTGCGATGGATGAGATGGCCCATTAGGGAAAGGAGATGATGAGGTAGATGAGGCAACCCCAACTCCAGGTTTCCAGCTCAAGGGCCTGGTTTCAGTGGCTATGGGGCATCCCATCATAAAACCCTGCCATTAAAAACCCGGGTCCTGGTGCGTTTTGCCAGCCTCATTCATATAATCTTGGTTGTCCCAAGTGGCTTTTAACCTGCCCACATGTGGCCCTGCTCTTCAACATGGGGTGACTGCCACCGAGCGGTTACATTTTGGAGGTGACCACGTGATGCTCTGCTGGCACACTGCTAATTGCCAGGTCCTCGTTTGAGTCGAGGCAATCAGGAGTAATGCCAAAAATGACATTTTCTTTGCTGTCCCTGGAAGGAGACGGCTTCAAGGAGGTGACCGCTGCCTTCTGGGGTGGAGACAGCGTTGCCCGTGACCATGTGCCCTGGAGAGGGGCGGTTGGTGATGCAGCCCAACCCTTGGTGATGCTGAGCATCTCCACGCCATGCCACTGTGCAGCACCAAACGTGCTGGTTGCATTAATACTGTTTTTGCACAAAAAAAGGCTAATTGTAGTGCTTTTTACTTGATTGACCGGGTAATCTGTGGCTCCATTAGTCTGAGGCTAAATCTTGGAGGCTGATATTGGTTCCAGGTGCTTAATATGCGAAGCGGTAATTACCATTTAAGCCTATATTGTTTGAGTTAAATTTAGCTGAGAATTCAGTTCTATCGGGCCTCTGCATTGTGCACCGTGAAGGTTATCTGGCTTTCAGGAGGGGGTGGATTTAAAGGAAGGAAAGAAACGCTGGTGAAAACATCCTTTTCTCATCATCTCTGAGTACTTTGCTTCCTGGGACTTGGTATAGGGAGAGGAGAAATAAAGAATAATGTGGGTACGGCTCCAAGTAATTCTCTTAAACCTGTGCTGCCTGCTTAAGCCGGTCATTTTGGGGGACTTAACGGGCCCCAGAAGAGAAGCTATAAATCTGAACAAAGTGATGCCCTATGCAGGGAGCGGCCTCTCACAAGGGATGGGGGAGCCCCGGCTCAGCTGCTGCCTGCCCGCCCCCATTATCCCCAGCTCCGGGCGCCCTCCTGCATCTCAGCTGCTGGCCCATCTGGAGCGGGGATGAAAGGCTGGGGTTTCATTCAGGCTTTGTGTGCCTCTTGTGTTTCCCCCCCTCTATCCCTCCCCCTTTAGCCCTTTCTCTGCTGCCGCTCTCCCATTGCCAGGTCCAGGGTGCGGATGGAGGGCGGCTGGGGGCTCTGATGCCGCTGCCCTCATTATTTTGACTGCTGGGTGATGCTGGGCAGCCTTGTCAGGGAGGAAGCTTAGGTTTTTGTGGATTTTTTCCACCCTTTGAATAATTCAGCCAGGAGTAGGCATCTCGGGTCACCTTGCGCAGCCGGCTGTGCGCCGGAGCCGGCTGCCTAAGATGGAGGTTGTGCAGGATGCGTGCGGGATCTCCTGGCTACCGGCAGCTCGCCGTCACTGACTGATTGCAGGTAGGCAAGGAGCCTTGCTCTTTATGTCATGATTTCTGGTGCTTTTTACACTGGAAAGCACAAAATCCCCTCCCTGGAGTGGCTGGGATGTGCCGAGCCCAGTGAGCTCCAACCATCCCTGTCCATGGAGACACGCAAGGCTGCCGGGGCCACCATGCCCCAGCCAAAAACTCAACTGGGTGTAGGGCAAGTGCGGCCCCAGCAGAGACCAGCATCCAATGCTCTTCTCCTTTGGGGATTGGATTTTTCTTGCTGATCTTATGGTCTCCTCGCTCAGCCCACCTGGACTCATCTGGGGCAAGTTTTTGGGGCTGCCTGCGGAGAGGGGGTGACCCCAATGGGTGCCTGGGGACATGTTGGTAGGTGGCATTTGTCTCTCAGCACTAACTGAGAGAACTGGTTTTGAGGGTGTGAAAGTAGGGTTGGGTGCTGGAGTGGTATCTGGGGGGCTGGAGGTGGCTGACCCTGGAGATAAGGGGTCCCAAAATGGCTGGAAAGCTCCATGGGTTGGTGTTACCTTTGCTGTGGGCTTGACTGTAAGTTTTGGGGCTGCTGGAGCAGACAGGGCTCTCCTGATGCTGGTACCTGCTATTGAGCCCCGTGGGTACTGGTGGGAAATGGCGTTGTTGGTGTGAGAACTGGGAAAGGAGTTTTCTGCCTTATTTCTGCTTGCAGGGACCTGAGTTTTTTGGGTGATTTGAGGAGGGGTTGTGTCCACTTTCTCGAGGTCTGGTGCTGCTGCTGTCCTTGTACCTGTCCTTGCAGAAGGAAGGACAGCCAGGACGGGCTATTTCTGTCCACTGGTTCCTGTGTGGTGCTTGGCATCGGCCCTGCATCCCTCAGCAGGAGCGGGAGCCCCTTGCCACTGGCATCCACTCCTGCGGCCAGCAAAATCAAGGATGTGGCTGCTGCAGTGTCTGCCTCAGACATTTCCCAGTTACTCAGCAGTGGTGGTGGGATGGGTTTTTCCCTTTGCCCATTCCCATTTTTCCCTCTGCCACGGGGCACTTGTGCAAGCTGATGGGGTGGTTCCCAATGCTCTTGGAGGTCAATGCGTGCCTCGGAGCTGTGGTGGTGGGCAGGGGGATGAAATGGGGCAGCCAGGCAGTTGGGGCAGCTCTGCTTGTTCTGGGGTGGCCGGGAGCATCGCAATGCTGAGAGGAAGGAGGAGAGTGGCTGCTCCATAGCAGAGCTGGGGGGTTGGATAGGACCCCCAAGCTTTGGGAAATCTGGCTGAGACAACTTGCAGCAGTGTGAGCAAAACTAAATTCACGTAGAGACCTGGCTGGTGGTCTGAGGTTGGCCGAGCATCCTGGGCTTGTGTCCTTGGGGTGCTGAGTCCCTGCAGTGCCCGCTGCCACACGGTGTGCCCCAGTGATGATGGGGTGGTGGCACCTCCCCTGCAGTGGCTGGGCACCCCAAGGCTGTGTCGTGTGCTGGGTTATGCTGCTGCCCCAAACCAGCGGGGAGCCCTGCAGCCACAGATGCCAGCCAAATCCTTCATTTTAGACAGGAAATTCCCTTCCTAAAACAGTTCCTGGGGCTGCAACACTGCTTAGTGATGGGATGAGAGAAATGAAAAACTGTTTTGTTGGTGAGCCGGTGCTGCTGGGATGGTTGTTTATTTCCTCACTAAGGCTGGCAAAGCATCACCTGCAACCCCTGGGAGCCAGCAGGGCTCAAGGGACCAATTTTCCCCTGCAGCTGCTCCAGGGCGAGGTGGCAGGTGGGGACCTGGCCCTGGCCACCCACGCTGTCCCCACCCCAAGCATTTTTTCCCCTTGGTCTTTCTGCTGTGTGACTTTGACTTCACCCAGCAAGCGGCTGGAGGGGTGGTAGAGCACCAGGTTTACTTAATGCGAACAAAATCGGCAGCATATGACCTTGTGGGCTACCCTTTGGGGTTTGCCACCCCCATGGTTGATGCTTACCATCCCCGTCTCTCCCCACAGGTGAGCGTGGCAGGCTATGGGATGGATGAAGCTGAGCAGGACCAGTATGAAGCTCGCCTCAAGGAGCTCTTCGACAGCTTTGACAGCACGGGCACGGGGTCGCTGGGGCAGGAGGAGCTCACTGACCTCTGCCACATGCTGCACCTAGAGGAGGTGGCCCCCGCGCTGCAGCAGACCCTGCTCCAAGGCAACCTCCTAGGCAGGGTAAGGCTGGGGTGACCATGGGGTGTGATGTGGGGGGTTTAGCCCCATGTGCTGGCATTGTACTGGTGTTGGGTGTGTTTTCCCAGTGTCCAAGGCCAGACCAAGAGCTGGGTCCCTGCTGCCCTTGCCACCAATGCTTGCACAGCACAGGTGCTACCTCAGCACCCATTAATGCCATTTTGGGCCCAAACCAGCTCAGTGGGTGTTTGTGGTGCTGGGGGAGCGATGGGGACCTAAAGTCAGGGCTTGAACCTGTGATTTACCTTGGCTTAAGCTGTAGTTAAGCTGGCGGGGCTGCATGCCATCGTGCACGTTTCTCTAAAGTGGGGAATATTTTTCAGCTCCAGCACTCACTGACTGAGCTGCCTTTGTCCATGTTACCCAGGGTCAGTAACACAGACCCAGCTGGGACAGATTTTTGGGGACAAATGGCCCTGATCTTCTGCAGGGCTGCAGCATCCCCCCAGCCCGTAGAGGGGAGCTGTGGCTGCTAAGCACCCCGTGCTTTCCAAAGCCATTTTTTTCAGTTGTGCTTGTACCTTTATAGAGTTAAATGCCAGGGCGTTGAGCAGAAGCTGCTCACCCTTAGGGGGACCTCAGTGTTCATCGTGGATGTCCTTGTGCTCTTGCATTTCCTTCTTCCCAGCATGCTGTGCTTGGAGCACATCGGATGCTTTCCTTGAAATCACCCTGAAATCCCATCACTGCTCATTAAAATCAGAAAACGGAGCAGGGCGGCCAGGGCTCTCAACAGACAGGAGCTCAGCAGCCATCCTGATTCCAGTTTCCTATCAAACTGCAGCTCTCACAAAACAGAATAATTCCTGTAACGAACGAAGCCTCCTCATCCTTGCCTGCCCTGGGGCCGCAGTTCTTCTGCTGACAGGAGCACGGCTGGATCTGGAGGTTTCTGACCTTTGGAGTTGTTGTAGCGTGGCATTTGCTTGAGCACTGGAGACTCATCTCACTTGAGACTGTGCTGCTTGGCCGTCTCGAGCTTCCGCTGCTGGGATGCTGTTACCTGGCCTTGCCACTCGCAGGATGATGGGATGGAGGGAGAGGAGGAGCAGCACTGAAGATGTGGCTGTCACACTTGGCCAGGGTTCAAGCAACAGCGCTCGTCCCTGCTCAGAGTGGGTGAAAAGCAAAGTTAAATGCAGTAAATGCTCAACCCAAAAAGGCCCTGCTAAAGCATCCTGAGTGCTGGGTCTCGCTCACCCCATCCCAGCCTGGAGTTCCATCCCTGCAAGCTGTCCCAGGGCACAAGGCATCCCCAGGAGCACTTTTATTTCATTTCATCCCACTTTGTCTATGGGGATGGTTCTTGTTTACAACCCGTGGCACCTCAAATGTCAAAATAATCTTTGTGGCCTTCGTTTTCTCCTGTCTCCCCAGCGTTTGTGCTCGTTAGCAGCAGCAATGGCCCATATCTGAGTGACAGCCTGATTTAATAGCTATCGAATCCTGAGGGTTTCCTAGGGAGCTTATCGGGAGAATAACAGCAAACATGTTGGGAGAATAGCAGCAGACTATCCCCGAGCACAGGCTTCTTGCACCTGCCCCGTGCTGCAGATGGTCCCTCTTGGCGCTGGGAGCATCCTTTGTTTGCCTGCATTTCCAGGGACTGGGATTTATGGGAGGGCACTGGGGAGGGGGGGGATGTTTTGTCCGCCAAGGAGGTGACTTGGTGAGGCCACGTGCTTGCTTTTGTGCCAGGGGGTCTGCTCTGAGGGTGAATGTGCCGTGCTGGAGCTGTTTGGTTGGACAGGGAGCTGAGCTGGGATCTTGATGAGGGGATGGGTGCGCTGCTTCCCTCCCCCCAGCTCTGTGCCGTGTTTTGGGGCTTATTGGGTCTGGTGGGGGGTGTAAATTGTGCCCTGACTCACGGCAGAGCCAGCCCATCCCAGAGCAGCTTCTCATGCAATGGTGTGCGGAGGCGATGCTTGCTGTGATTCCTGGGTTTCCCCGACAAGGCTGTTTCCTGCAGCCGTGCCCGGCTCGTTTTGCCTCGGAGGGGTGGTTTAATTCCCCAGCTCAGGCACAAGCAGCGCTCATGGGCCGCAATGGTGACTGCAGTTATGATCTGCAGGGATGGGGTGAGTCAGGCACCTCTGGACCCTGCCCAAGGACCGTCCTTTGGCCGCCCTCAAGCAGGGATGGGGAGTTCAGGTTTCAGCCCGCTATTGCATTAGCAAACCTGCGGCCAGGACACCGTGGCGTGGGGTTTCACACATCAGCTCCTTTCCATGCTTTGGCTGATGACCTCTTCCAAATATACTCCCTCTGCGCCCGCTCTGACGCTGATGCCCTGAATGCACGGTCGTTGTTTGCTTGTCTGGCAGGCTTGGTTGCAAGCTTGCCCTGTCCCTATGCCTTCCCCACCATGTCCCTCTCTAACCTTCCAGCTGCTGCTGCTGGAAGGGGTTTGCAAGCAGGGCCAGGGCTTTGGGCAAAGGACTCTCCTCTCCAGGAGCTGGATGGAGCCACCAGTGCTGGCTCACCCTGGAGAGACCAGGGTTGCAGGCTCCGCTTTGCGTTGCAGGGACAGATAGCGAGGAGCAGCAGGTATCCTGGCACACACACATGCTCTCTTTTGAGTGCTATTAAGTCACAGCTTCATCGGAAACTTGCTTTAAAGCTGGCGTCAAGATTTCTCGGAGGCACTGGGATTGCTCAGCAGCCGCTGCTTGCTTGGTCCTTGATCACCGGGGGAAGCTGGGCTGGGTTTGCTGTGTCTGTGTGGTGTATTGGTCTTTTTTGCCTCTGATTTGCTTGTTCTGGGAAAATTCTCCTCACCAAGGACTTGCCGTGCTCCCGGTGCTGTGCAGAGCCCTGGTCTTGCTGTGGGGTTTGCCGGGACTGTCCCTGATCGATGCCTCGGGGTGGGCATGAATGCATGCTCTGCCATCGACCCCCAAACTCTGCTGGTTTGAGTCAGCCCTTGAGTTGCTGTTCGAGGCCCCCATGAGCAGATGCACAAGCTGTCACTTCCGAAATACCCCAAATTCAGTCGAGCACATTAAAAAAGAGCATTAAACTTTAAATACTCTGGCACTGTTTCGCTGGTGTAGACTTTGTGCCTTGCACTTGTAAAGTTTTTGGGTTGTCTTGAGCATCCAAGGCTGTTTCCTGGAAGCAGATGGTGCTTTGTGCCATTAGTGCTCTGCTCCCTGGGCTGCCCAGTCCCATCCTTTTGCTGGGAATATCCTCCGAGCAAAACACCAAAGGGTGTATAAAGGAGATATAAAGCAGCCCAGTGCCTGCTTTATATCTCCTGGGGGTGCACATCGCTCCTTCGTGCACCCTGGAGTGTAACTGGATGGAGATAGGGTGTAAGGACACTGCTGGGGATATTTCCCAAGTATCTCTGCCAGCTTGAGCTGCACCCACAGAGTGGGGTGCTGCCACTCAGAAGGTGTTTTTGGACCCCTCCGGGCCTTGCTGTGTGTCTGTGCTGCTGATTTGCATTTCAAATGTGTAAAGCCTGCTGCACAGTGGCTGCGGCGCTGGCACGGGGAACTGCAGGGTGGCTGCTGCCTGCCCTGCACTGAATCTTCCCCAGCGCATTTGGCGGTCATGGTAAAATCACTCTGTGGCCTCCACACTAGAGCCATCTGTCCCACACGCAGCTCAGTCCCCCCTTCCTCTTTCACCCCCTTCTTCCTTCCTCCTCTTCGTTAGGGCTTCTCTGCAAAAGTGAGCGATGGGACTCGTTAGGCAGAGCAGGATCTGTCCATGGGGCTCTCTGCCCTTCCCCAGGTGGTTTTACTCTGCTGTCTCATTCAATGTAATTGCACAAGCAATTAAAAGTAATTTTTATTTTATTTTCTTGCTGTGAGGTCCCATCCAAACCCAGCCCCAGCACCCATTTAAGGGACCATCTCTGTCTGTCCCTGTGGCTGTTCTCACCATTTCCTCCCCGAGAAGATCCCGTGGGGGGACACACACACCTGTTATTCAAACACCCTCATCTTTTATTCATCCTCATTTAGTCTAAATGTCAAGGTTTTTTAATCAGGCAAATTCTCCTGTCTCTGTAAACTGTCCTTTTGAAGTACACCAGCCCTTGGAAGTGAATGGCAGCAATTAGTATTTTTTTTTTCCTGACAACTTTCCTTGCTGAGCATCTTTCCAACTGTTTAATTACTGGGGGAGCCCCTGTTTAGAACTGTCGGGGTGGGTCGCACTGCCTGAACTGTAGTATGTGGGGGGACCACAGCTGAGCTCCCACCTCTGCCACTATCCACAGGTGTATTGCTCTTTTTCTGGGGCTGTCTTGACCCCCAAAAACAAGTTGGCAAACTTCAGACCTGAACTTTGCTGCTTGTGCCTTTCGTGCTGTATTTGCAGCCATCGGCTCTGCCAGCGAGAGCAACCTCGGTGGCTTCTTGAAATGCAAAGTCTCTCGTTCAATGCTAAAAATTCTCCGCCGAGTTATTTAGCCAGAAGAAGCGGTAGCAGCCAGCCCTGCCTCGCCACTGACCCGTGTCAAATGCCTTCCCCAGCTGTCCCCCGTTTCCATCCCCCGCGGCTGGGATTGCTGGCATTCCCCGGCGTGGCTGCAAAGATGCTGCGGCCCCTTTGCTACCGCTCCTGATGGTGAGGCAGGAAGCTTTCCAGGAAGGCACAGATGGAAAACGAGGGGAAAAAAATAAAACAACAAAAAACCCAGTGGTGGGAGCATCCCTCCTTGTTTTTCCCGTAGTTGCACTGGTATTTCCAGTTCAGCTCCCGTGGAGCTGCAGCAAGGCTGGGGCAGGGCTGCACTGGAAAGGGTGAGACTTTCTGCTGTCCGCTTTGGAAAGGGTTTTCTGGAGCATAATTAGGGCAGCGGAGCATTTTTATAACTGAGCATCTCGTCACTTGTCAGGACTGGGATCTCACTGTGGGAGCTGCCAGCCCTGACCAGGTCATTTTAAGCGATGGAGATGCTCCCTGGTCCTCTGGACGTGTTATTTCGGCTGCTTGTTTGATGGAAAAAAACCCAACCAATGCATTAAAGCAGTGGCTTGGGGAAATTCTGTGATAGCAATCATTTTTTCCATGTGCTAGAAATGCTGGGTTGCTTGCTGTTGTTTCTCCAGGCTCAGGACTGAATGAGCTGAGGTTCTTTCATGCCCCTTGCCAAGGTTTTTGGCAGACACAGGAGTGCTCCTGTTTCTATGTTGTGGTCTGAGTGATTTGCACTGTCTTCGTGCTGGATTATTTGCCTGATATTTCATTATCTGCACCCGTTGATTTCCTCCTCTCTTCCTTTTTTTCCCCCCACAGGTCCACTTTGACCAATTTAAAGAAGCACTTATCCTCATCTTATCCAGAACCCTCTCAAATGAAGAGCACTTCCAAGAAACAGGTACATCCTAAAATTCCATATAATAGTACATTTTCTGTGGCAGAGCAGATTTGGGTGTCTCTCACAGAGGGTCTTAGAAGAGAAAGTGATTTTTAGGCACTGAGATAAGCTCTTCTGCTTGGATGCCTGCACCTGGGGAGAAGGGAGAGCTGTGGAGCCTTGTACAAAAGCATTTTCTCAGCTATTAGATATTTATATCCCATTACCATGATCTAAATGCCTGCAGAGGCACGTGATGTCTGTGTGTCAACAGCTAACAGCCCTTCAGATGCTGGAGATGTCCCATGGCTGCTAAATGGGCTGAGATCTCTGCATCTCCCAAGGCTTCTGATGGCCAGGGATGCTTTAGGAGCTCCCCAGCAGACAGTGATGGGCAGGCGATCAAACAGCTTCCTTAATGCTGCTGCTGCTCATCTTGGATGTAAAATACCCCTCCTGTCTAGCACTGATGTTTTAATTTTTTTTTCCTCTTAATCTCCATTCTGTTTCCTGATCTTGGACATGAACGGAGCAAGCTCAGTCCTATAGGAAGCTGCTCTGAGGTGTCTATTTCTCCCAGTCTGGCCCAAAGATGCTTCCCAGCAAGGTGAGCCCTCTGACAAACCATTCTGAGGCCGGTCAGAGGCAGCAGTGGGTGCTGCACATCCTCACTGCCCTGTTTTCCCCTTCTCTTTGTTTCAGCATGCCTTGAAAATGTGGCTTTTTAGACCCTTGGCAGGAAATACGGTCAGAGCTTCAGTGTGTGCCCCCCTCCCCATACACAAGGGAGCACTGGGGAGGTGTGGGGTGAGGGCTGAGCCTCTGCAGCTCCAGCTGGAGTGAGGGTGGAGGGGGATTGAGGTCTGCCCGGTGCCCCACCTGTATGTAAATCCCTAATCCTGCCTGCGGAGCAGCAGGAGCGCGAAATCCTCCAAGGAGCAAAGGGCTTAGCAAGGGGGGAGAGGGGAAACTCCAGGTTTCCTCTCCTGAAGCATCCTGCAAAGAGTCAGCAAAACCACAAATTCCCCCCTTAAATAGGCTGTGAGGGCCGCAGGGCCCAAGAGATGCCAGGAGTAGATTATTATCCAATAAATAAATCAAAATAAATCTTCTAGAAAGGGCTAAATTTGGGGAAATTGCAAATGCAGCTGGCCAGAGGCTGTGTTGGAGCTGGAGACCTTGGGGACATGTTTGTCACTGGGTTTTGTGTCAGGTAATCGAAGGGCACACAGCGCAGGTAGGGAGCCTGCACCGGGCAGGCCTGGCAGGCATTTATTGTTAATGCGTTTTGACAGGTCGGTTAACGCCAAAGTCTTTGCTGCTTTTAATTTAGATCAAACTCGAGATTTGGAGAACAGGCTGCTTTGTGCTGTTGGTGTCAAACTGTCAGTGACGGTGGAGATGCTGGTGTTAGAGCCTGCCCCGGGCTTGGGGAAAATTGAGTTAAGAGCTCCAAATCATATAATTTAAATGAAAAATTAATTTGGGGGAGGAAAAAAAAAAGCACAGATTTTAAGGCTGTTTGCTGCCTTTGGAGAATTTGCTCTGTCAGGAAGCGGCTGTGTGGCTTGATGCTGTGGTTGTACCCGGTGACAGGGCAGCCTCTGGGGTTTCGGGGCTGGGGACAAGGAACCAAAAGAGCCATGGGATGCACAAGTGGTTCCTGCAGAAGCAGCTGATGTGGGTTTCCCCATTTTGGGGGAGAAGCAGCAGGTGGGAGAGACTTGGGCTTGCAGAGAGCAGCCAATATATTTCTTTCTTTCTTCTTGGTAAAAGAGCTAAATTCCCTTTCCCAAGGGAAGCCTGGCAGGAGGATGGTCCTGGCAGGCTGTGGGTGCTTTGCCTGGGAAGCAGCCCTGAAAATGGAGGCAGGCAGAGCTCCTGGTGCTGCTGTCATCGGCGCAGTGCCCTCCAGGACATCGGTGTGGGGACGCAGACCCAGCTGCAAAACAGAGCATCCTTAGCATCCGCCAGCTGGGTGAACACTCAGATCTGCTGGGAAATTGTGGCTGGGGCAGAGGAGTGCGGAAGACTGGGGAAAAAGCAGAAAAAGGCCTTAATATGTCTTTATCCACTAAAATAAGAACTATTTTTTTAGCTCCTGCAAAAGTGTGACTGCAAGGGAGACCCATCACCCCCAGCAGCACCTCGGGCCATTGCGGAGCTGTCTGACAAAGCTGGTGCTTGTGGATAAATTGCAGCCTGGTATAAATTGCAGCACGAATTAGCAGGGTTTGGTGCTCTGGGAGGTGCTGGAGGCTGAGCCTGTGGCTGCTGGGAATCCCGTGGGACCTGGGCTGGGTGCTGCTGCCACTGGTGCTCTTTATCCATGGGTCACTGTTGCAGCGATGATAAAATAGATTTAAGAGGAGGAAAAAAACCACAACCCAGTCAGTGATGTGTGTTTAGGGAAAAAAACCCAATCAAATAATCAGGTTTTTTTCTTCTCCATTATGGCAAATGAAAAGTCAGCTGTGTGCTGGAAGCCCAGCTAGGGAGGGATTACTGGGGTGGAGCGCAGGATTACGGGAACACCCAGGACAAATTAAAGAGCATCTTGATGCCATCCTCCATGTGGTCACAGGGGCACGTTGTGGTATTTTTTATTTTGTTTTTCCTTCCCAGCACATGGAGACAACAGCGCTGCCCTCCCAGAGAGGAGCTGGGGGGGTGATGCCCTTGTGGAAATCCCACCCATGGGGATGCTCTGGTGACTGCAAAGCTCTGGCTCCCACTCCACAAGCAGACTGGAGTGGGGACAGGTATAAAACCACTGATTTGGAGGTGATTTAGGGCACAGGCAAGGCCTCTGGGACAAAATGCCTTGGTTTTGGGTCCTGATGCCCTGGACAGGGTCCCCAGCAGCCTTGGTTGCTGAGCCTGAAACAGGGCCTAGGAGGAGTTTAGGCAGGACCTGGTGTCTCGGGGATTAGGATTTAGCAGATCCTTGTGCTTTGCCTGGGCTGGCTGGGAGAAGGATCCCTCCCTTCCAAATCTTAAGCAACAAAGAAATTAATTTCTCCTCTCAATGACAAGCTTGCTGGGCGAGGGTCTTCCTCCTCTAAACCCCCTTTTGTCTGCACTCAATGGCTTTGATGCTGGGGCCAGGAAAGCGCTGCTTGCCATCAAGGGGAGCCCCCCCGTTTCTGCCAGCATCCGAGGGCAGAGCAGGATTTTGAAATTACTTATCTAGTGCAGAAAGGCAGAAAATCAAGCGTAAATCTCCAACCATGGAGACGTTTCGCTGCCGAGATGGATGGCGGGGAGCGAGCTGGGGAAGGGATGGCTTCTGTCTGCAGCGCTTAAATCAGGGGCTTGCTTGTGAAATGCAGATGTAGATAGGGTTTGTTTTCCAGAGGGCACTTTGGGAGCCACAAACCCCTCGAGGCAGCAGGGCAGGGAGGCGAGAGGATGGCTCTCTTAGTGGCTCCTGTCTTACCCCCAGCCTGGGGGCAATTTGGTGGAGGCAGCAGATCAGACCCCAGTGTCTAATTAGACACCAGCTCCTGAGTGTGTGTTTTACTAAGCCCGCATGCTGCCCAGGGCTGTAGGAAGCAGGGAGGATTCGACCTATTTTTCTTTTTTTTTTCTCCTTTCTTGGTGTCTTGTGAGGCGCAAGGCAGCCAGGGTTTGTGTGGAGCAACATCTCGCCTTGCTGCTGGTTAAAGAAGGAGGTACCAGAGCAAGAGCTGCCTCTGTGTTTGATACAGGGGTGTATTTTACAGTGTTTGGGATAAATAGCACACAGGGGCATCTCACGGGCATATGTCTTGTGGGAAGCATTGATTTTTGACATCTCCCTCCTGTGCCTTTGAAGGCACGTGTGGATTGAGTGGCTCTTTCCATCCTTCCTGGTAGGTTTTGGCTGGAAATAAGAAATACGGTTCAGTGAACTTTCTGCTTGTGGGGATCACGGGTTGCTGGGGTTTGCTGGTCTGTGTGCTTGGCTTTCCCTGAATATTGGGATGGAGGGAGCATCAAGGGCACCGGTTGCTGTGCTGAGAATTTGGGTTGGGGAAAGCGGTAGAGCAGAAGGGCTCAGAGGATGCTGAGTGTATGGGAGGTATGCGTGCATGCCTGGTCCAGGGATGATGGTGCAAGGGGCTTTCTGTGAAGAATGCTCTGTGCTCGGGGATGGAGCTGCAGGATGCAGTGTGGTGCCCGTGGCCCTGTAACATGAGGGCTTTGTTTTGTACCATGTTTTTTAAAGAGCTGTAACCTCATGTTAATGAAAGCACCCTGGTGCGGGAAATGGGATGTTGGGGTGCTGAAGCTGGGATCCCCTCGGGAGCTGGGCTCAGGCACAGCCTATTTTGAAGTCAGAGCTTTGCAAGGCAGGAGCAAACATTCTGCTCTTTTCAAACTGTGAAGGGTGAACACCTCTGCTATGAGACAGGATGAGAGAGTTGGGATGTGCAGCCTGGAGGAGAGAAGGCTCTGGGGAGACCTTAGTGTGGCTTTTCAACACTGAAAGGGGGCCTATAAGGAAGATGGGATAGACTTTTTAGCAGGGCATGTAGTGATAGGACAAGGAGTAATGGTTTTAAACTGAAAGGTGTGATGTATCAGATTAGAGGGAAGAAACTTTTTTGACAGTGGTGAGAGACTGGCATAGATTGCCCAGGGAGGTGGTAGACGCTCCATCCCTGGAAATGTTCAAGGCCAGGTTGGATGGGACTCTGAGCAACCTGGTCTGGTTGAAGATGTCCATGCCCATGGCAGAGGGGTTGGACCAGATGGCCTTTAAAGGTCCCTTCCAACCCCAGTTATTCTATTCAATTTCTATGGGTCATCTTTCCCTCCCAGGGACATTCTCAGACTTCACACTTTTTTAATTGCAAAGAATAATCAAGCACACCCAGGTGCTGAGACCAAAGAGGAGAGAAATCAGCTGCCAGTGTCCAAAGGCTCAAAACCCATTTCCCCTATTGCTGTTAAAGACTGGCAGGGCGGCGCAGCATGAAGGCACTGGTGTTTCCATATTCAGCTGGATTTTCAGTGGTTAAACATGCTGCTGGGGCTTTGGGGTGGAAACAAGACTTCTGAGCATTGGGAAATCCAGAAGGAAATTAAGCCATAGCTTCATTATTGCTAAATTACAGCTTCTTTCCCCCCACATCTTTCCAAAGGCAGATAGGCGCGGAGGTGTGTTTCTATCTTGGAGGAGGAAAAATTATTTATAAAAAAACCCAAACCAAACAAAACAAAAAAAAAAAACCAACCAAAAGCCCCCAGCTCTATTCTGCAAGGGCGGGGGAGATGGCAGGGAGAAAATAAATGGGTGAATGAGTAGCCACAAATATTAGCATTTCAGAGAGAGCTGCTGGATGGAGATTGTTCACCACCGGGTAGGCTTTAATAGGAGCGATAAGGTTTGCTTTTGTTCTCGGGCTCTCACTTAATCAGCCTGTCTCATTGCGATTTTTCTATCGGTGCACTTCATCACCCAACTTTCATGTGCGAGTCCCAGCTGCAGCAAATCTTGTTAAAATGGCCTTGTTCAAACACAGGCGCCGGGTTTGTTCCCTAGAGCTGCAATATGGATGGATGGAGCGCAAGGCTGGAGGAATCAAAGGGCTCCTCGTCCTGTGTATTTTATAATTCATTGCATAGCTAAGTTGCAGAATATTTTTTCCTCTAACAAGCTTGAAGCCTTCTTCCATATCTAAGGGAATATTATCCGAGGAGGCGTTTGGGCAGGGGGGTTTAGAGACCCACTGCTTGCTGCGTACCTTTAGTCAATGATTGAACAGCTTTCCTGCTCCTTATTAGTATTGCACCCTTGCATTTATTTTGTACCAGAGCGCTCTGCAAATAAAATTTTAAAAAGCTGCTGCTGTTGCTGCTGCCTCAGTGTGCTGCAAGTGGCGGAAAATAAAGACGATGGAGTCCTGGGGGGGTTTCGACGGTGAGGTTAGCAAACACTGAAACAAAGTGTGGCAGAAAGCCTTCCCCTAATTGAATCCCTGGTTAATTTGGGCCTCTGTTTAATTTGCCCCCTGCTCCAGACCTTGGCTGATTCTCACTGAAAATAGCCCAAACCGTGCTTATTTATTTTTCGTTTTGATCCCTGTCTGTGAGTGCTCCTGGATAATTCATTCCCCGAAGGCAGAGGTTGTGGTGGGGAGCTGGAGCTGGGGAATGCGAGCGGAGCCACGAAGTCCCCTGTAATTAGTGACGACTGCGAAGGGTTATTTAGACCTTGCAGTTGGCATTAGTTGCACAGCACAAGCTGGGGCCTGCCCCGCCATCACCCGGATCAGCTGCTCGTGTCAGCCCTCAGGACGTGTTCGCCTCCAAACTTGCCCAATTTTTTTCCCCCGCTCACCTGGTTGTTTTCATGCTTTTAATTGAGCTGTGGTTTAAATCTACTGAAAGCAGTGGTGGTCACTCAGGTGCCTGCATAATCTGGAGACTTGAGCTGCCTAAGTGCAATGCTGTCCCTAATTAAACCTGCCCATTGCTAGTAATGAAGATTAGCGCAAGGAGGAGACACCTAATTGCCTTCCCATCCATGACTGTCTGCAAGGCTGGGGGTTTTTTTGCCCCCATCCTGTTAATGAAGCAAACTTGATCTGAGATTTGGGGATGGGTGAGGAAGATGGAGCCCAAATTCCACTTTGCGACAGCGTTGGTTTGGGTGTTTTGGGAGCAGGACCAGTTCCAACCCATCAGGCCTGATACCATGGTGATGGGTAGTGCTCCTGGAAAGGAGCAAGCTGCTGGCGCCTGCCTGGGGGTGAATGGTGGTGGCAATTTGGTGCTCAAAACCAGTTCTTTGCGCTAGGGTGCCAGACTGGATCTGTGAAAACCATGTTACCGATGCGCTTTGTGCTTGAATTTCACAGATTCTTCCCCAGAAGCCCAGCCCAAGTACATCAAAGGTGGCAAACGCTATGGCCGGCGGTCCCTGCCCGAGTTCCAGCAGTCAGTGGAGGACTTTGCCGAGGTGACCGTCATCGAGCCGCTGAGTGAGGAGGTGCATCCCCCGCACATCGCCCCCAGCACGGAGGTGAGCAGGAACGGGCCAAGTGCTGGGGTGGGCCGTACCCCCAAATGTTGCTGCTCCCCACCACCCTTGGGTGGTTTGGTTGGCCTTGGGGTCTTCCCAAGGCAATGGTCACCCTCCTCGCCTGTCCCCAGCGATCAGGCAGCACCTCCTTTGCTCCAGCCTCAAATTCCTGTCTGCAGGCTGCCGTGGGAAGCAGAGGAGGAGCCGGGCTCATGTGGTGATGTGCTTCTGGCCGTGGCGCAGGCCAGCAATTAAGTGAGGGCTGTGGCTAATGAAGTGTGGGCTGGGAGCTGAGCGAGCAGAAGGAGCATGTCCTCATCTGGTAGCTCCTCTGCAAAAACCTGGCTGTGGCTCCGGTACCTTGTGATAGCGGGGATGGGGAAGGTGGGTGGTGAGTGCCTAAATCCAGAGGTACTGGCTTCTCTTTCTGGTCTTTTTTATTGTCTCAGCAAAAACCTTGCCTGCTTCTGCACTAAGCTCTCGGCAGCCCCCATGCCCCATGTACGACTGTACATTTGCTTGGTCAAAAATCCAGATACTTTTTTATTTTCCCTGGTTTAATGATCATAATTAGTGTCTCTCTTTGCGCTAGTGCTTTCAACCCCAGCATGTCCTCTCGCCTTTTCAGAACAGAAAAGCAAAAGGTGAAGAGTGGGTTTGGTGGCATTAGCATCTGGCCACAGCAGTGTTTTCCTGCAGCTGAGCTCATTCCAGCCTGTCCCAGGTCGCCAAATATCATCATTTTGGTATTTACTTTTCTGCCAGAGCCAGCTCTGTAACCTTTGCTCACCACCACGGAGATGCTCATCTGTCTCCTGGTGCTGGCCACATGGGCTGCCCTGACCTTGAAATCCATGTTCATCTGCCCACAACCCTCAGGGAAGCGATGCCCTTGATGGAAGAGGCCACTCTAATCTCAATCCTCTGTTTTAGCTGTTAAGGAGGTGTAAAATCCTAGTCTATTAACAAGGTCAGTTAATTAACTAAACTGATATGTAACCATGGTGTGCTCCCTGTTGGCTGCATCAATCTCGTAGTGAGACTTCTTGTTGCACCTTTTGGGATGGTTAATTCTCTTGCAACTTGAGCAAAAATCAGGCTAAATTTGTAAAATCCTCGTTTTTCATCTTTATGAGGATTACTACCTTGTATCTAAAAGAAGATCCTCCTGGTACGTGTAGAAATTGGTTACTTGAAGGCATTGGGTGTCCTGGGGCTGAAATGCTGAGTGGTGTTGGAGACTCCTGACCCATTGATTTTTCTTTTTTTGGGGCTTGGCACAGCCTTTGCCCAGGTCTCTCCTGTGCGTATAAACACGCTGCTGCCTGCGCTCCGCAGGCCCTCCTCCAGCCCAGGGTGTTCTGCTGGCCTGAGAACTGGGGCAGTGTGGCTTAATTGGCGCTTGCTTTCAAGCGGTGCCAATTAAAAGGGCTCAGGCTCTGTCTGAGAGGCTTCCTTCCCCCTCTCATCTCCATAAACACGGGAGGCAAGGCTGGAGGACTGGTCTGTGCATGGCATTGGCTGCTCCGTGACCTCCATCACCAGTAACTTTCCAGGTGCCACTGGTCACATCATGAGCAGCTGGGTCTGAAGTCAGTGCTGACCTCGCCGTGGATGGTGCCGGGATCCCGAGGTTCCCTCTGACCTGCATGAATTTGTCCCCAAAGATACTACTGGGCCAATGGGTGCTGAGAAATGAGTGGCACTGGGACCTTTATGGATGTGGTGTTAATGTAGCCGTGAATGCATCTGGAAATGCAGTGTGAAAGCTTGCGGTGGTCCAAGCTGTGCGTCCCTGGCTGTCACTTGAGCTTGTTTGTCCTAAACTCTTGATGGGTCTTGTTGGGTGTTGAAGCCCATGGAGACTGAGAGCTGGCCCAGTGTGCTTGGGAAGGGCTGTGATCTTGTTTTTGTTTCCTTTTTGCCTTGTTTAGCACCTGGTGGTGATCTGTGCAATGGCGGTGGTGCAGGGTTGGGATGGGGAGCACGTTTGGTGACTGTGGGGTACCACACCCCGTGCAGCAGCACCCTTTGGCTGTGGAGTTGGACCAGATGACCTTTTAGGTCCCTTCCAACCCAAATCAGTCTGTGGTTCTGTACTTGCAGGTTGTAAAAGCTGCTGTCGTGTCCCAGCTCTGTCCCTTCTGAGCCCGCCGAGGCCACTCCCCAAAAATCCACATGTTTGCCTCTGCAGAGAGTGGTTTCCAGCACAGCCTCTCAAAGCCAGACCTTTTGGGAGGTTCAAGCTGAAACTATTTGTCCTCAAGTCCTCGGTGTACAAACGTGAGGCTTCTGAAGCGCAGCTGTCCTGTAAAGCCAGGATTTGCAGATAAAACAGCTCAGGGTAGCACTTGCTCCCTGCCAAAAAGTGCATTTTTTGATGTGATGCTGGTGCTTTGTAGCTGAAGGCAGCTGGCAAAGCGGGTTGTGGTGATTTGGCATCTTTCAGGGCTTTCTGCTCTGGCTGCTCAGATTGGAGAGCTGCTCTGTGGGCAAACATGCAGGGAGGGAAGAAATGGAGCCGTTAGCATCAGTGCGAAGTCTCACCTTGCTGTGCGTGAAGCAGAACAGGCTCAGCGTGCGCTCCTGATCGTCATTTTAATTAGCAATATATTCTGGCGGAGAACAAAGGTCTGTCTCGCTGAAGCAGATGGCGGAGGAGGGGGGAGGAAGAGAGGTTGCTGTCTTATTATGGGGAGAGGCCACAGCGAGCAAACGGCACAGGGCTGCAGATGCTCGCCCGCGCCCCGAGCATTGAAAGCCGGGGCCATCTGCTCCTCCGCCCGGCCAAGCACACGCCTGCCCAAATAATAACGCATTCCTGGGATCTCCGCTCCCCGACGTGTGTGACCCCCGTCCAGCTGTAGCCCCACCGGGGAAACAATGCCGGGCCTGACGTCGGGATGCGCTGGTCTCTGCTTTGTCCTCCCGCCCGCGGTGGCTGACCCCAAGCCCCTGCCGCACAAAGGGACCCCCTCACCCTCCGCAGCGGGGCATCGGCATGGGGAGAGGGGTCACACGAGCTCCCCGGGGTCGGGGGCAGTGTCATCAGCCCCCCCCCACCACCGCTATATTCAGCCTCTCTAGGGCATTGGGGTTTATGGAGTTATTGTGTGTGTTTGGGGTTCTTGGTTTGGAGGCAGGTCCTTGAAGTGAAGTTTGGTGCTAAACAGTTCAGATCTCATTCTGTATAAAAATATATGTTACTTATGCAAAAAGTGTTGGGCACAGCAGCAGACCCCCCTTCTGAGCATCACTGCTCCCATGCAAGGACAAGAATGAGCAACTGCAGGGTAGTAGCTCTGTCTGGCACCCAAAAATGCCTCTTCCCAACACTGAGCTGGCTGTTGCATATGTACAGGCACTTACAGGCTGGGATGGTGTCAGCTCATGCATTTTTGGGAACGTGGGCTGTAACTTGAGGGTACCTGTTGCTCAGCTCCCGCTTTTTGTGTGCATGTCCTGATGGTTTATGAGGCAAATCTGCCATATTAATGCCTTGATGGTAGCACTAGAAGAGCACTTTGGGCTAAAAGCTGCAGCTTTCTAGTGCAATATTATATATTTTTTTGACTTTTCCCAGAACAGAGCTGCAGGTTCCAGCCCTGCCTCCCTCAGGCACATTTCTACCTGAAGCCTGGCTGGGAAAGCAAAGGTTAAGCCCCCCACCGTCTCCATCCAAGGCTTTCCCCTATCCCTGCCCTGTGAGTCAGCCCAAAAGCAGAGGGGTCCAGCGAGATGCCATACCCTTGCCTGGTCCAGCAGCTGAAACAGGAGTGAGCAGCAGAGCTAAAAAAAGTCCGGTGATCTAATCCGGTTTCCATGGTAACATTGTAGATTAATGGCTTTTAGCTGTAATCTGAATGAGATGCATTGAAGTTTTATGTGATGATTTAGAGCCTCTTTATGTCCTGGGTGACTTTGACTTCAAATCCATCAGTCACGTGTGTGCAGAAGTAGCCACTTGTAATGATGGAGAAGTAACATCTGCCGAGGCTGTTGCTAGACCAGAAATTAATATTGCTGAGCATCACGTGTGAGTAAATACCCTGGGCTGGTACAAGAGTGGCAGAGATGAGACAATGTGGAGTACATGGGGAAATCACTTGAAACAACCGGTGTTGATGTAGTATTGCCACAGAGGAAGCGGGATGGCTTAAAACTATCAAAGAATATGTTGTATTTTTCAATCTAGCTCAGCAGAGAGCTTGTTGGCAGCACGGCTCTGTCTCCTGACCCAGAGCTATGGCTGGCAGAGATGTTTTGGAGAGGGCCTGGCCAATTGGCCAAGTGGGGCTCTGCAGGCAGACGGGTGCCCTTTGTCAAAAGGGAAAGCACAAAGCAGCAAAACCTTCATTTCCCAGACTGCACGTGCTCTGGAAGCAGATGTCCCCATCAGACCTGTGGGTTCGTTGCAGCTTAATTACCTGTGGTGGATGTGTGTTCCCCGGTGTCTGGGCTCTGCGGCTGGCGTGGGTGACGTGATTGCCCACAGAGGAGAGCAGGGACGTGGAGTGGTGTTGGGCCATGAAGGTTTCTGGGGATGCTTGAGACTCAAAAGTGTTCTGTGCTCATGTCCCAGCTTGTGGGCTGGCTGCGTACAAGACCCATGGGCTGCAGGTAGGGAAATGCAATGGGAAAATAGGGTGCCAGAAGGAAAGGATAACCCAAACTCAGATGGTCCCTCTGTGCAGCTCGTGATCTTCCCTGCCTCCTCATCATCTCGACCATCAAAACGTCTCAGTGTGGTTTGCTTGGAGGGCAAGTCTCTCCCTCCCTCCCTCCCCATCAACCTGCTGGACCCTGTGACTAGAATCACAGAGTCATTAAGGTTGGAAAAGACTGACTGTTCATCAACTCCAACTGTCAACCTAATCCCACCATGGCCACTGAACCATGTCCCCAAGTGCCACATCCACACATTTCTGAACCCCTCCAGGGATGGTTCCTGACTCCACCACTGCCCTGGGCAGCCCCTTCCAGTGCTTGACCACTCTTTCAGTGAAGAAATTTTCCCTCATATCCAATCTAACCCTCCCCTGGAGCAGCTTGAGGCCATTTCCTCTCATCCTATATCCCACCTCTCCTGGGTCACTTGCTTTAGGTGTCTTTTGCTGCAGCTGTGGTTTATCCCCACTGAAGCACCTTGCATGCCAGAAAGGGGCAGCATCAAAGAGCCATGGATTGCCAGCCCAGCCCGTGGGGAGTGGAGAGATGAAAGCCTGGCAGCTTTGCTGGAGTCCTGTAGCTTGTCTGATGCTGATCACGGAGTCTCTTTCATAGGGGTGATTGTCTTGCAATAGTAATAACTTGGGAACCTTTTGTTTTTTCCCCAGCACTGGAAGACGCAAGACAGCGAGGAGTACGAGGCCGAGGGTAAGAGCAAACCGCAGCGCTTGCATGTGCTTATTCTCTTTTCAGCTTTGAAGATGAAGCAGAGGAGTGCTTTAAGATGATTTCAGACCAGCTGGGTGCACTGGGAGTCCCACTCTGCTCTCTCCCATATTTCAGCTGCTCTCTATCCACTAGCCTGTCCAATGAGACCACAGTTTTGCTCCAAAAGCTGCTTTTCCAGCTCCAGGGTGAGGTGGTGGATGCAGAGCAGCTGAGCAAGCCCTGACTGGTTTGTGTCTGGTAGCTCCGTGAGCATTTCCAGTTGGGTGAGACCAAGCTCCATGTGTTTGCTGGAGGTAGAGGAAATGTGTTCCGCTGGAGTCTATTATATTTTCCGGTAGCCATACCCCAAAACTACATCCTGTGAGCAGGATGAGGTAAGGCAAATAGTGCTGTGGGGTCTGATGAGCAAGGAGGGGAGGCTCTGCCCACAGCAAGTCCCTTGTGGCTTGGAAAACCCTCAGGTCTTCTGGTGGCCAAACGTGTGCAGTGGATGGGCAGAAACTGGAGCATTTCCCCCCATTTCCAGGGCAGCTGCGCTTCTGGAACCCAGATGACCTGAACGCCTCCCCCGCAGCAGCGCTGCCCACCCTGGACTGGATAGAGGAGAAGCTGCAGGAGGTCTGCAACCACCTTGGCATCACCAGGGATGGCCACTTGAACCGCAAAAAGCTCATCTCCATTTGCGAGCAGTATGGGCTCCAGACAGCGGCTGGGGAGGTGAGCACTCACTTATGGACTTAACAACACCGTAGCGTGCGTCTTCTCATGCAGTCAGAGTAAACTGGAATTTAAAAACATATCCTGAATTCCAAGCGTGTTTCCTTTATCCCAGAGATCTTCTAGCTAGACAGTAAATATGGGTTAAAATATTCATAGGTGATTGCTTTTGACTTTGTGAAGGCCTGCAGGCTGCTTCTGTCCTGCAGGAGGAGTCCATGGGAAAATGATTTCTCTAGAAAAAAAATCTCTTGTCAATTTAGGATTCACTTTTATAAAAACATCAGACTGTTTTGCATCTTAGAATAACATGGCTTGTAATCATTTCCTTCATAGCGCACATTTCTGAGCAGGTATTCCTTTGCAGCATTTGCAATAAAATGTTTTCAGGATATTAAGGCAGAAAATGGAAAAAAAACAAACTGTAGACAAAGAAATAGGAAGGGACTGATCTTTACATCTCTGATCCTAATAAGGTTGGTCTTGCTTTTCGGAAAGCAGACTGCCCTGAAGCATAAAACAGATCTATTATAACCTTGCAGTGTCTTTCTATGGTGGTTGGTTCAGGGTTTGGAGGGGGTTTTTTTGTAGAGCCTTAGGGAACAGGACACTTTCTGCCGTGCCAAATTATTACCATGGTGTTTTTGGCAATAACAGATGTGATTCATAACCTTTGTTACTTGCAGGTGCTGGAAGAGGTGCTCCATAACCTGGAGCAAGATGGCACCATGAGCATAGAGGACTTCTTCTACAGCTTGTTGAAAAACGGGAAGTCGCTGACGCCCTCAGCGTCCACCCCGTACCGACAGCTGAAAAGACACCTCTCCATGCAGGTGAGGAGCTCGGCTGGATCTTGTAAGCTGTGGGGTCCAGTCAGTAAATGGGATAAACTGGTGGCCTGGGGTTATCTGGAGACTCTGGGCATGCAGGTCCCACATCTCTTCTTTAATTATTTTCTTTCTGAGATAGTTTGAAATTACTACTACTTATTAACTACTACTACTTCCTATCTTTGCCTGGAAGGTGAGGGCTATAGCAAAAGCACCTGTGCGTATGCTCCCTGCAGCCTTTTAAGGGGAGGTGATGCTTGAAATAAAAAACAGGCAGTAGAAAATGCTTTTGAAGCATTGAGGACAGCTCTGAAACTGTCCCCCCTCGGATTTATTTTAAATCCAAAGGGCCTGGTTGTGCCGTGGTGCCACGAGGTCAGCAGTGGTGCTCCTGCCTTGGCAGCGAGGAAAAGCCAGAGCTTAATCCTTAATCTCCAGAGCACTGTTAGCGAAATCACATTTCTAAGCCTTTCTGGTGGCGGGGTGGCCAGACGCCCGGTTCTGCCCATGCCCTGTCGCAGCCTCTCCCCTCTCCACAGTCTTTCGACGAGAGCGGGAGGCGCACGACCACTCCCTCGGCCATGCCCAGCACCGTCGGCTTCTGCCTCTTCTCCAGCCTGGATGATGGCATGGGCTATGGTTGCGTGGAGGGCATCCTCGACTGCTGGCACCAGGAGGGCATAGAGAACAGCCAGGACATCCTCAAGGTAACCAGTGGCTCTATCTCACCCGTTTTTGCATTATTTTTTTTTTAATCCCCAGTATGAGATGCTGGGCTGTCGCTGGATTATTGGGTTTTTCTCCCTTTAAAATTCCCGGTGCTACCTACAGGAGTTGAACTCTTCTTAGAAATTTCCAATAATTTCCTTCATTGAAATGATGGTGCATCCCAGAGAGCTAGAAGTTACTGATATAAATGTAACGTGACTGCCAGCTTAGCTCAAAGAGGTCACCTATATTTGTAGAGAGCAATTTAATTCCTTTCCCTCACTGAATAGCTGCATCTGCAAACCTTTTAGCATGGGGCTGACCTGAATTATTGCTTGTGCTGAGGTGGAGGACAGTACTTGAAACCCTGCCTGGTAATTAGTGCTTTATTAGACAGAATAAAAAGGTAATGAGGTTGCAGATCAGATACCTGAAGTGAACCCTATTCCTGTCCATCTTGCTAGAAGCTGTGGATAAGAGAAGATAATTTTCTGTGTGTATTGAGACCACCATGGGATTCCTGGCAGCAATGCTGGCAGATTTCTCTTGGCATTTAATGTCCATATGGATATTGAACATCCAGGTTGTAATAAACTCTGCCATTGCTCAGGCTTTAAAACTCGTTTATAGCCTGGGTGCGTGCAGGCCAGCTCGATAACCTGGTCCTGCTGTCACCAGGCTTGCCTGGTGCACCTTTACCTTCTCTTCTGTTTCCTGCTTCCCACTTTACCTCTGTCACCAGGGTGGTTTCTCCAGTGTTTGCAGAGTTCAACCTCACTGCTTTGTGCTCCTGCAGAGTTAGGTTGAAGGAAATGCTAAGCAGTTGCTGATAATTTATTTTCTAAGAGGTGGGATCTTTGCTGTCAAATATCTCCTACGAGGCTGCTTCTGCATCTTCTCTATTGCAAGAGCTGGTTTTGTTTAACATGAACATCTTCAACTGCTTTCTTGCAGCGTTTGAATACGTAAAAAGGCCAGTGTAGTTAGATCCTCTAGAGAATTAATACTTTTAATCAGGCATGGGCTTAATTTCCTGTAGGTCTTGCAGTACAAGTAGGACACTTTCCATCTCCGCAGCTGGCAGCAGCTCTCTAGCATAGGAAAGTGGCAGCGATGTCTGGTTTATTGCCCCCCGGGCATTCGTGACAGATTAATCAGCAAGCACGGATCTTTTCTGAGCCTCCTCACTTTATCCTGTCGCTTCACGCACAAATGTCTCCAGGCTTCTGCAGGGCAGCAAAGCTCGTTCTGCTCCAACGCTGAGTTGTTTTGCAGGCTCTGGATTTCAGCTTGGATGGGAAGGTGAACCTGACAGAGCTGACGCTGGCGCTAGAAAACGAGCTTTTAATAACCAAAAATGGAGTCGTCCAAGCAGCCCTGGCAAGCTTCAAAACGGAGATCAGACACTTGCTGTAAGTCATGGGATCACTGGTTCTACCCCATCCTCATCACCCTCTATTTTGCCAAGCAGGAGCTTACGTAGCAGTTTGTAGCACCTCTCCAAGGGGCACTGCCATTAGCTTCTCTGTTAGCTTGGTCAGAAGCTTTCAACTCTCCCGTTTTGCATGGGTAAAACACTCAAACCTAAGTATTGCAGAATAATATATTAAAAAATAAACCAGAGCAGCAGGCTGTTTCCAGCTCTCCCCTGCGGTCTGGAAATGGTCATTGCAATCTGCAATAATCATTGATGGCCAAGGAATGGAAAACTTAAGACACAGGCTGGCGCAATTTGTTAAGCAGTACCTTTAATCTGAACTGATTTCTTGCAGTAGTGCTATGTAGGTTTTGCCATGTGCTAGAGGTGTGGGTGAGGTACAGAAACGCCAGGTATCCCCACTTTTTTTATTTGAAAGTCAACACAGTGACTTTGCACTGGACTTGCTGTGCAGGATTCCCCAGCGAGGGTGTAGGAGATGGGAAACATTTCCCTGTACATATATTTATTAATTCATAAATTATCTACATGTACTCCTGAAGCTCAGATATTTCTCTCCACACACCAATGAGTCATCTTGTCCACCCCACTTTGGAGATCCCTGCTCCAAGCATTGCACCCTCAGTTTTGCCTTGGTGTGTAACTGCTGCACCCATCTGCCACGTGCATGAGTTCCAGTTGTTAGTGGTGTTCTGTTTGTGTTTGTAAATCTTTTAACAGTTCAGATATTTATCAGCTTATGCATTCACCTCCATGCAACACGATAGATGACTTTTGCTGGTCATTAAGACTGCATGTGTTTTTATCCATGTCTAAATACCTTTTTATGTTCACTTGGTGGAGAGATTTGTTGTCAAGTTCCCATCCAGAAAGCAGCTCAGTGTAGCAGATCTTACCGACTTGGGATCAAAACCAGGTTGGATGTAGTGTAAGGGTGAAGTAAAGGTAATAAAATGATGAGAACAAGTAAATGGGGCAGAAAGTGGCTTGCAAAATAGCATAGCCCTGCAGTTCAGGGGGCTAGGACACAGCTGAGGAGCTCACGTGTTGAGGTCTGATACTGGGGTTATCCACACAGGTCCAGAGCTATGTGTGCAAGTTCCTATCGAGTGACTAAATGCAGTTGATGCTAAAAACCCATGGAGAGCTTTCTGAGATGTCAATCAAGTTACTATTTGCAAGTACCTTCTTTGGGGGAACCAGGAGTGGGGGGTCTGATCCAGGCTGGCTGTGCTTACCCTAGGGAGAGGGTTGACCAAGTGGCAAGAGAGAAGGAGAAGCTGCGGTCGGACTTGGAAAAAGCCGAAAAGCTGAAATCCCTGATGGCCTCCGAAGTAGATGACCACCATGCTGCAATTGAGCGCCGAAACGAGTACAACCTCAGGTACAGTGTCCTGGTTCTTCCCTCCTCTCCTTTTTGGGATCACTGCTGTGGCATTGCAGGGGCTCTGTCACAGAGGTAGTGGCTTTGTGCTGGGTGATTCCAGCAATGCCTGCCACCTGCTGCTGCTTATGAGCTCCTCTTATCTTCGATGCCTTCGTAGGAAGCTGGATGAGGAGTACAAGGAGCGAATCGCAGCTTTAAAGAACGAGCTCCGGAGAGAGCGGGAGCAAATCCTGCAGCAGGCAAATAAACAGCGGCTGGAGCTGGAGCAGGAGATAGAAAAGCTGAAGACAGATGAGAACTACATGCGGGACCGCCTCACCCTTTCCCTGAAGGTAATGGGGACTGAATGCAGCTGGCGTTTTCCCTGCAGAAGGCAGGGATGCCCTGAAGTGGGAGGTGATGCTTGCAACGTAGTCCTTGTTGAGAGGAAGTGTTACAGTGTGTGTTGAGCTGAAAGTCATTTCAGCATCGAAATAGAGGTGTATCCATGAGAATTGGTTTTTGGGTCACCGTGATCGGTTATTGCTTGGATTTGTATGGCTTCAGTTCAAATCTCTGCTGCCATCAAGTGTGCGTGTGTACGGCTGTTGGATGGGCTGTCTGCCTTGCTGGCTCTTTGGCTGTCTAGCCAGGAGATAATGTCTTGACAAAGTTTATATATCGCTTTAGAAAACTAAAATAATCCCAAGCTTTCTGTTACGCCTTTTGATAATTTATCTGCTGCCTAATGCAAGGGTGGCACTCACCCATGACCCCACAGATTCACATCCTTTTCCTAGATTTTCTCTAGAAAACACTTAAGTCATGACTTTTTTTCTGAATCTGACAGCTACATAACCATATAATTTAATTCATTATTTTTTTTAAATGGCAATGGTGTTGTCTTACAGACAACTTCAAAAGTTGCCCTTTTGCCATGGTTGTACATGCGTGGCTGACAAATTCACAATTCCTATCTTTGGCTGAAGCTTGTAGCAGTGATGTGACTGGGAGGTTTTCCTAATGCGTTACCATGTGCTAATGATTTCCTTCTCCAAATGCTGAGCCTGTCGGGGGGGTTTGTTTGTTCCAGGAAAACAGCCGTCTGGAAAGTGAGCTCTTGGAAACGGGGGAAAAACTGGTGGAGTATGAAAGTTTGGCAAGCAAACTGCAGAGGAACTTGGAAAACGTCCTGGCTGAGAAGGTAAATCCTCCTCTTCCCACCATGCTTCCAGACTTAAATCGCTTTTCAGTTACCATGCTCAAGCTGCCAATTTAATTAGTGTAGGCTCTTGGGGTCCCTATCCAGATGTGACCCTTGTTGACATGGGCTGCCTGACTGACTTCAAGTTAAGGAAATGGAAGATATTTTCCCTTAGCTGTAGTTTTATGCTATTTCACAGTAGGGAGCCTTACACTGAAGTGATAATTTTGCTTTTTTTTTTCCCCCAGCTCCCCATTTTGGATAGACCCAGCATGCAGGTCCTTTATAGGAAAGATGATACACGAGGTGTTAGGCATTAGCTGGCATCTCTGCTAAAATTAGGTGGAAACGGAGCTGAACAACTGATCATGGTTGTCTTACAATAACCTCATCAGAATATCAGCTTTTTCAAAGGCGTTTCGGTGCATGTGTAGCCATAGACAAAGGCTCCTGTACTGGGATTCACACCCAACATCTGTTTTCCAGACTTCTTTTTTAAGTTGGGATTATTTATCCAACAGAGATGCACATGTGCTAAGCTGTGGTCTGAAATCAAAGCTAGCATGAGAGCTATGGCGAGACAGCAGCTTGTGCCCTACCAGAAGGGAAGCCAAGCTTTTGTATTTAAAATTTAAAAAAAAAAAACCCAAAAAAACAGAAGGGAGAGGATGCAGGGTGAGGATGCAGGGTGCTTGTGGTGAAGATGCATGCAGGGCTGTTTAGAAGAATAACTGGATTCCATCCATGCCGTTTTAGTTTGGTGACCTGGACCCCAGCAGCGCGGAGTTTTTCCTGCAGGAGGAGAGGCTGGCGCAGATGAGAAGCGAATACGAGCGGCAGTGCAGGGTGAGTGGAGCCCAGGGCTGGAGACCCAGCACCCATCGCCCACACCCACCAGGAACATCCTTGCTGCAAACGGCAGCACACAGCACTGCTGGATTTTCCTATGCAATGGCTTTTTTACATTAATTCAATTAATTCTTGGGAAATGGAAAGCTCTTGCCTCAGAGGCAACTGGCCGAGTGAAGAAGATGAGGTGTCCCAAGGGTGGGCTGGGGTAAGGTCTGTGGGGCCTCCTTAGCTCCCCAGCTGCACATCAAGCTCAGCTCCTTGCACAGTGTGCACCAGCAGGGTTTTTTTAATTTATAAAATAAATTCAAATATAATACGTGTAATACAGTAGTAATTATATATGTAATAGAATACAGTAGTATTTTCTTAAAATAAAACTGGAAATGTAAAGCTTCTTTTCCTCCCAAAATCTTGTATGGCTGAAGCACTGCTTTAAGGTTGGTCTGCAAGTTTTCTATTTGCTTATCTACTTTATGATGACTGCAGTGGTTCTCAGCATTCTGCACGATCTTTTTCATTCAGTAAAGGGCTACCTTGGCAAAAAGCTGTCTAATCTGAAACAGCACAGTAGGTCTCTTAGGAAGTTGCAGTTTAAAAGCAAAGATTGTCTAGAAATATTTGTTGAATTGATACTTCTTGATAAGGTGGTGCTTGAATATGCAGTTTTCTTTTTTTTTCCTAAAAAAGAACATCAAATATGGACCAGTATTCAAGGTTCACATTTTGAACCTTCTGAATCTGCAGAATTGTGTGTTTACACATTTGGGGATTCATTTTCCTCAATAAACGCTGTTCCTGGAGCTGGGTGCGTGGCATTTGGCACCAACGCTGGGGATATTCCACTGGCACATGGGCAGAAGTACCAGATGGTAACTGCAGTAATGAAGGGATCTCTTTCCTAATTCGATCTTTTTCCTTCCAGTTTGATTTTTTTCAAGTAGATGGTGTTTGAGGAGAGATTTCTCGACTGTTTGTTCCTAAGCTGCTGTTTAACAAAGGTCATAGGAAGGACGAATAAAGGGAAAGGTCCTGGAGCATGATATACTTCAGAGGCAGAATATATATGGGCGTCGGTGTTTCTTATTAAAAGAAACACATCTACTTGCATAGGTTGGAACCTGAAGGATGTTTTTCTGATAGGAGGATGACTGTGGCACGATGGCAGGATTATTGACAAGTCTTTACCTACCACAATTCCCTCCTAAATGGCTCCCGGTGGGAGTTTGTTGATGCAGAGATGCTCGGCTGCCTTGGTTGCTCTCCTTCAGGCTTCTCTTTTCGCCTCTCTTAGGAGCTGCAGGACCAAATAGATGAGCTGCACTCGGAGCTGGAGGAGTACCGTGCCCAGGATAAAGTGCTCAGGCCCTCGCTGAAAAATTCGCTGTCAGAAGAGTTCGACATCGACATGAAAAGCCATGGCAATAATGGCATCGAGCCTGACCAAGGTAAAGCATGTTCCCTGTATGACCAGTTTCTGTGCTGTAGGCACTTATGATAATGTCTTAGACATGATTTCATAAAAACTTTCCCAAACCTTCACAGTGAGACTCAAACACGGCTTCTGTTTTGCTATTTATCACTAAATAGAATACAGCTGCTGTACTACGTTTTACAAATTCATGCTTGCAGTTTCTTGTCTCTTTGTGTGATGGGAATTTGGGAGCTGCAAGTAGCTGCCTAAACAAATTTACACTGATGAAATAACTCTGTTCAGAATGTATCTCTTTGGGCTTCAAAATATGTAGATATGTATTTTATTTTGAAAGGACTTGGTTCGGAAGACTGCAACCCATTAAATATGAGCATAGAGGCAGAAATGGCTATTGAACAAATGAAGGAGCAGCATCACAGGGATCTACATCAGCTCAAACAGGAACTTGAAGACACAGTAAGCTATTTGAACTTCAAACCTTCTCACCTTTTCCAGCCTCTTCATGCAAGTAGAATGGTCTCAGAAAATGATTTTTATTCCTGGTAAAATTATAACCTTTCTGCGAATCTAACCCTCTACCTTCCCTGTTCCTTTTGCACGTTGCTGTGTGTTGGAGAGGCGCTGGAGATGGCTGAATGAATCACAGTAGGAAATCTCAGTGCAAAATTAAACTGAGCACTTTAGCATTCTTTGCAGGGGAAATCAATGCAAGATGCTAATACTTAAATCCAAATATTCTGTAGAATATATGGAAATATACAATACAGAAATGCTGAGGAAAACATCTCTGTAGAACATCCTTTAGAAACCAAACCAATCCAATCTGCTTTCCTTCTTGTAGGTGAGCCACTACGAAAAGCAGCTAGATGAGACGAAAGTCCACTGTGAAAAGGAGCAAGAGGATCTGAGGAAGAAGTACACCGAAGAGATGCATGCCATGGAAAAGCAAATAACTGGCCTTAAAACTCAAATTGCAGACCTGCAAGGCGAGACAGCAGTGCTCAGAGAACAGCAAGAAAAGCTGGATTGTAAATATAATGAGGAGAAAAACCAATTACAATTGCGCTTCGATGAGGAAAAAGCCAACCTGCAAGAACTACTGAGGCAGGAGCACGAAGAAGATGTTCGAGCCAGACTGGAGCAGGTAAATGAGAAGTTCAGCCAAGAACGGGAAGAACTGATTCAAAACGGTGTCTGGCTGGAAGAAAAGATGAGGGTTTTAGTGCAGAGGCTGCAGAAGGAGAAGGGAGAGCTGGAGCGAGGCTTTCACGAGCAGCTGAAGCAGATAGCGGAGGTCCATGCCCTGGAGAAGGAGGAGCTGCACCAAGAGCTGCTGAGGAAGCACGAGCAGGACCTGGAGGAGGAAAGGTAAGTTGGCACCGCTGGTGGGGACAGGAGTGGTATATGGTGACCTCGATGGCTTGGCATGGTGACCAAGGGGAAGGTAGTGCAGAAATTACTCCTGATGCTTAATTTGTGTACTCAGTGCTGTTACCTGTTTTATTCCAGAGCACTGGGCTGCTGTCCAGAGCTTGTTCTTCTTCTGACCTTCCTCAAGCAGATTTTTATATCGATTTGTAGCTCGCCCAGAGGCAACAGTGGTGTTAAAGCATAACCAGATGCGATTAACCTGGGCTCTGTTCAGGATCTCTGTGGTTTACAAATCCCAGCTTTGTACTTGTAAAGCATTTGGGTTTTCAGAGTTCTGAAGAAGTAAAGGGATCGCTGGTAAATGCTTTTAGCCAAGATCAAGTGTCAAAAGAAACTGAAACCATCTTAGGGTACCAAGGGAGAGATGGGGGTAAGAACATCTGCACCCACAAACCTGATCACAAACATAAGAGGGCATATATTGTACATGAGGCCTTTTCTGAGGATGTTTCATGAGTTACTCTTTTCCAAGGCAAATAGATTTTTCTCTTTGAAGTTTCAACAAATTGCCTCAAATTTAACCTGGGCTCTCAGAAACACCCATCAAATATTACTTCATCTAAAACTCAGTGAAAAGGTAGTTTGTCAACTTGTTTTATTCAGCCTAAAAAGCCATTTGAATCTCTGAGTTAGCCTAGAGTTTAGTAATATATTATGTTAACCATGTTTAGGAGAAAAATGGAAAGTGACTATAAGAGAAGAGCATCTCATGCAGAAACGCAGTTTTCTGTCGACACACAAACACTTGTGAATAAATACGAAGAAACGATCCGAAATCTGGAAGGCCGTTACCAGCGAGAGTTGCATGAACTCGCTGAACAGCAGAGAGAGGAGAAATCTCAGTGGGAGTTTGAAAAGGATGAGATCGCTCAGGAGGTTGCTGAAGCTCATGAGCAGCTGAAGGAAAGTCTGGCAAATGAAAAGGCAGTTTCTTCTGCTCTGACCCAAGAGAAAGATCTCCTGGAGAAGAGCTTCAAGGAAGAGGTGAACAAGCTGATGTGCGAGAGGGAGCAGCTTCAGAGGGAGCTGCGGGAGCTGAGGAATGCTGCTGAGACACAAGAGAGAAAGCTGAACGATAGAATAACACAACTTCAAAACGACCACAGGAAAGAGCTACAGAACAAAGAAGAGCGCATATCCATGGTGGAGGAAAATGGGAAGCTGGTCAGGCAAAAGCTGGAGAGGCTTGACAGTGAATATAAGCAAGAGAAAGAAGAACTCAATTCCAAACTCCTTGCTTTGGAGAGCTTAAACAAAGATATTTGTGTAAGAGCAGAATCAGAAAAGGCTGAGATGAGTCTGGAAATCTCAAACCTTCAAGAGATAATACAGAAATTGCAGTGGGAAACCCAGAGCTTTTCCGTACTACAAAGTCATTATAGGGTCCTGGAAAATGAGTATGCGAAAGCAAAGAGCAAAATTGCCTCTTTCTCTGGCACAGCACCCCTGGGAGATGACGCGGATGTCTTCTTAAACCTGCAGAAAGTGCACGAGCAAGCAGTGAAGGAGAACGTCAGGATGGCTGCCGAGATCGCCAGGCTGCAGCACAGGCTGCGTGCTGTGGAGCGGGAGCTACCTCCCAGTCCTGGCTGCTCTGATGCCATCTCCGAACCGCCTCAGCTGCCAGATGAGGTAGATCCCATTTTTGAAGGGTTGCTCAGCGATTGCAGAGAGGCAGAGAAGGGGACAGGTTCAGATGTTCTTCAGCTTGTGGAGGCTGATGCTACAGATCTCGGAAAAATAAGTGAGGTTGATTCAGATTTGGAGAATGCACGTGTTGAAGCCAGAGCAGATGGCCGCATGCTCACGGTGCCCGTGGGTCGGATGCAAGGAAGTGAAGCAGCACTGGGAGCTGCTGGCAGTCAGGACTGTGGCAAGAGTGAGGAGCTGCTTTCCTGGGTGCCTCCCCTGCAAAAAAGGGGAGATTTTGAGAAAACTCCTGCGAGAGATCCCAGACCGAAAATGTTACGCAATGATATTAAACAGCAGAAAGTTCACCTGCTAAATCATAGCATAACTCCCAAAAATAAAGGGCTTGTTTCTGATGCTTTGGAGCTGCAGGTTGAGCTTGAGAAGGCTGAAGAACTGAGTGAAGACTCTCTCCAGCTTGACCATGCTCCTGGGTCCACAAATGGTGACCTGAAAAGTGTAATAGCTCAGCTTTGGAAAAGGGTCAAAGAGTTAGAGGACGGATCAATGGCACAGGCTAAACTTCTGGCACTGCAAGAAGAAATTCAGGCAGAAAATGAGGATCTGAAATGTGAAATGATTGAGTTAGTAGAAAAAAATCAAGTGCTAGAAGACAACCTGCATAAGCTGAGAAGTCTTCACTGCAAGCTAGAAGAAAGCAAACTTGAAAGTATTAAGCTCAGAGAGGAAAACGCACAGCTCCTCCAAAAAGTTAAAGAATTGGAAGATGCCCAAGAACAAGATGATGCGTACAGGGACAAGTTAAGGCTGCGATGGCAGCTTGGGAAGCTGGAAGAACATGCTGCTGCGTTTACAGTTCAAGACAAACGTGCCCAAAGCAAAAGCACGGTGAAAGAAATGTCACTGGAAAAGGAGCTGCAAGAGCCCAGCAGAAAGCTGAGGGAGAAAGCTGCTGCTCCGGTTCACCCCACCGACATGTATTTCCTCCAAGGGAGAGAGGAGAGGAATATGGTGACACACGGCTTACAGAGCACGTGCACGGAGCTGCAGCTGAAAGTTGATCATCTGAGGTAATGTACGCTTGCCAAAACCTGGTGGGAAATGCGCTGGCCCCACGGTAATCAAGCGCGCTGCTTAGAAACTAACCTAGCGTCCCACTCATCGCTTCGTAGCCGCCTGCCTGCGTACGGTTGCCGCATTAACCACTGTAGATTAACTTTGATTTAGAAAACGGTGCCTTGGACTCTTAACTGCTAGCAAGTGGGTGATTAACCACGGATAACAACATTGAAGTCAATGTGTGACTTACTCCTCTCTGACCGTGACCTAACACGAATGATAAAATGGGAGCGACCTGCCAGCAGTTCTCTCTGGGGACGTAGTCACCTTTGTAGGGTGTAGCTTAGGGTACATCACAAACTCCTGTATTTTTATGTCGTATTTTAATGTCCAAAATACTGTGGTAACACTTCCAGAATGCTTTTAGCTGTTACTAATATCACTTCTGATTCACTCCCTTCTAGTACTGAGTGTTACTTGGAATGCTAAAACTGCTTCTATTTTTCTCAATATTTGAGTTAATACTAGAGAATTATGGTAACTTTTTTCCCAGCAAGAGCACATATTGTTAGGAATCCATCAGGCGTGTGATACGGTAAATACTGTTATAGCACAGAGAACATAATAGGTTACCTACCTGGCTTTAACTGCTGTATTTCAGCACGGATTTTTTTTTGGAGGCCATAAAGTGGTGACAAGTGGCTTAATTATTGTTTAGCACCAGCTTCCTGCAGGAAATTGTCCTTTCAGGTATTGCACCTAAGTCATTTCTCTGCAGTCGCCTCAGGACAGAAAAGGCACTTTCCAACGTGGCTGTTCGCAGCGCTATAGAAACAGCTCGCTCTTCTGGCTGGCTGCATGTTGTGGTGTGCAGCTGGTTAAACTTACATTATTTGTAATGCAAGGACTGAAAGGTATAGGCAATATTAGGGTGAATCTTTTACGAGGTATCTTAGATTTTAACTAACTTTAGCTGTACGAAAACATGCACAAGAAGTCCCTTTTTCAGCAATCTGAGAGCACTCTTACGAAATGAAATGCAAAATCCATATACTGTTCACATATAAAATAAGTCAATTGTAGCTTTGTTTTGAAATATCACAGGTAGCAATAGTTAGGCTGTTATTAATTTTTCTCCCTGTGGGCCTAGACAATATACAGAAACCGTTCTTGTTTGTCTCATCTTTCTGCCCCAGGTCCGAAGCCGAGAAGCTCAGAGAAGAAAATGCTATTCTGAAAAATGAAGTGACTTTGTTAAATGAGGAAGGCAGCGCCTCCAGCCTGAAACTGAGGGAGCTGAATGGATCCCGAGAAGAAATGCGGTAAGAATTCAGTGTGGCATGTGCCGTGTGTGTGTCTTCAGGCTAAGCTCTAAATAAATATCCAGAAATATAATTTCTCATTATGTCAAAACCCAGCCCATTCTTGTAGGCCTGTATATTAAGAGGTGACCCTAATGTTAATGAGCTTTCATTTTTCCTTAGGCAAAAGATAGAGTCTGTGAGGAAGGAGAAAGTGGCTGTACAGAAGATGGTTGACAACCTGAAAAAGCAGGTATATGGACTGAGCCTATAACCTTCTCTGTAGAAATCATCACTGTATGAAAGCTGTTCTGTAGATGGTCACAAAGGCAGAAATATATTATATACAGTTAAACCTTTTGATAGGTGTTCTCATCAACTCTTTGGGATTGATATGAGCCTTGTTTGATCCAATCAGAAGACAACTGCAATGCTACTGTAACTGTCCAGCTTACAGACATGAGAGCACTTCCCATAGTCAGCTTGGAAAGTTTCTTTAATAGAGAGATAATGCTAAAAATCTGTCTTTTGGAGTCTTTGTGGGTAATGCTCTGCAGTAGCCCATGGGAAACAAGTGTTATGTGACTCAGCCTCTACTTATTTCCCAGCTAGCTGGGTCTAGGAATGCTGCCAGCCATCACCCTTTGCTCGGATCCATGAGACTGCTACTTTTATTCTATTGCTATGCTAGGCAAAATAGAAGGTTTAAGTAGCTCTTACATTCATTTCTCTCTTACTATTGCTTAGTAAAATCCTACTTGCTCAGAATAATCTAGTGGCTCACCAGCATAATCCTCAAAATATCCATCAGCGTGGCAAAGGGAAGGAGGAACAGAGGGGTGTGCCAGATGACTGATGTTATAACTGCTATAATTGAGGCCAAATAAGAGAATTTAAGTTTGCAAGGCTGGCTATGCATGTAGCAGGCCATCAGGAGGATGACCTAAATATGGTTCTGTTGGATTTGGCCTAAAATTAGGGCATGGAGCAAGTTAAACAGCTCCATCATGCAGAGTCACCGTTGAATTGGAGTGACGCTTGTCAGTTCTTCTAATAATCTTAACAGAAAGGAAATGTTTTCTTAAAATCAGTCATAACTGACACTGCTGTCCCGATGCAGGTAGCAGATCTGAAGACCAGGAACCAGCAGCTGGACTCTGAAAATACAGAACTCAGCCAGAGGAACTCCAAAAATCAAGCAGATGTGCAGGACCTTAACCAACAGCTGGTGAGGGTGCTGAAGCAAAAGGAAAGGGAAGTGGGAAAGTGCACCCTGGAAGAATGGGAAAAGGAGAGGCTGGTACTGAAAGAGGAACTGGAAAACTCCAAAGTAAAGGTATGGGATTACACTAACAGCATCAAATAATTGAACTTTTAGCAATGCACAGGTGCTATGGTGTTTGCATCCCCTTCTTGAGCTGTGCGTGGTCTTTCAAAGCTGAACTTTCCTCTGTACTAGCTGCAGATGTCATGTGGGGGTGGAAAAAAAGGCACAGCAGCAGCCAAAAGCAGGGAAGTAAAAATGTGCAGGTTTGTCTTGAAAATGGAGCTTAGCAATGGATAGTTACCTGCATTTTCCAGCATGCCTGTTCTGTTCAGTCCAGTGCCATCCCAGCTCTAACCCCTGTCACTGATTGCACCATCCTCTGCTGACCCTTTGTTGCTCTGTCTCAAGTTCAAATCTGATCTTTTTACTTTTTGCAGTCATCAAATATGGTGTCTTCCTTGGAGATGGAGCTGTCAAAACTGAAGGTTCAGGCTCATATGTTGGAGCAGGAGAACCACATCCTCAAACAAGAACTTGAGAAGACAAAACAGGTATGGCATCCTATTTGAGTGCCACCAGGTGATAACGCTGGCTGGCTCTTAATGTGCCCTGCTCTCTTGCTTGTGTTGGAAACAGTTAATTTCTTTAAAGAAGGGTCATAACAGTAGGGGAATATAAATCCTTTTAAAATGGTCTCTGGGTACAATGCACAATTGTTCAAGTAAAGTTGGTTTCACTTTGCCTTTGCCAAAAGGCCTTCCAGAGTAGGGGATCTACAAAGCCAGGCTTTGACAAGGATTTAAAGCTCTAATGAAGGAGTAGACAGAGGTCTTCCAGTTCGTGCAGATGGGATTGGCAGGGCAAAATTTTCCTGTGTGAGTGGTGATACCCGAATAGCTCCGTTTAAGGACTGGTGTCTTCCTGCATGTCCTCTCAGAGAGAATTCCTATTGCTAAACCCGTCTGGAGACTTCAACGTCTCACAACTTCTGAGGATAATTTCCTGGAGGGTTTGGTTTATCGCCTGTATAAGCATGGTTCAATTGGCTGTAAATATATGCTAATAAACATAGATAATGAAGGCTACAAATGAGTTAGCTTTCCTGATTAGGGCTCCACCAAATAATTTTCTTTACAGCATAAAGCACTCATTTGATGCACCCAATGCTTAGGGCAGATAATGGTCTTAAAAAGCAAAAGCAGTTGAGGCCTATTCAGTAAAGAGTGGATTGTGGCTTGAGTGTAATTAAAGGCAGAAGATTGAGAGAGCAAAGACAGAACAGGACAAGAGAAGGCCGGCTGTTAAGCTACAGTGCTGTGTCAAATGGGAAAAGGATCAGAAGTCAGCGTACAGTAATTTTTTCCCCTCTCACAGAAAAGGCAGAGAGACCCAGCCCTAAAAGCAAATCTGAGGGGTCACAGGGCAATTAGGAATGCCCTGGATCATACAAACAATGCTCATATGGTCATTTGTACCAAATTGGAGAGCGCTGCTCTCTCTTCTGCTCTATCTGGAGTGGGTTGCTTGGCCCAGATGAGAAGAGAAAGCTTTGTGTCACACTCATATGCAAAATTCTGAAACAACCCAGAAACTCAACTGTGAGGGGTTTGTTTTCCACAGCTGCCCAGATGTCCTGATCTCTCCGACCTTCAAAACGAAGTTTCGAGCCTAATCACTAAAAATGAAAAGCTGCAGAAAGAAAAAGAAGCCCTGAGTGAGGAATTAAACAGATGTATTGATAAGGTAAGAAAGATCTGCAAATCCACATCACTACCTACATGCTGTAATGGGCAGTTAAAATTCTCATTATCATTATCTGTGTCACTCTAACCTGTAAAGCTACAAGCCAGATAAAGGCTTAATTGTTGCTACCTTTTGTTTTTCCTAGCTGGTCTTAAAGAGTTTAAATTCTGGAGCAGAGCTTTACTGTGATTAGATTATGTAGAAAATTCCAAACATTGCAAGGAACAGAGGCCTGGATATAAATATTGCAGCAGCACAAGGAAGGCAGTGTTCTCGCACTTTTATTGCAACTCCAACATATCGTAACTCAACTCGAGCAGTGTAACTACTACACACACTATAAATAGTGATCCCGTTGTGTGGAGATAACTGTAGCTGTAACTCCCTGTAGCTTAACCCTCAAAATCAAATTGAGTTAAAGAAAATCCTCCATCAGTCGGGCTTACCGGTGTAATCTTATTTCAGGTAGCTCAAGTAAGCTGCTTAGAGAGTGCAATTGGCAGCTTGAAGCAGGAGCAGAAGTGCTGGGAACAGCAGAGTCAGGCACTGAAAACACAGCTCGCCGTTTCACAAGAAAAGGTATAACAGGGATTTCTGTTACAGCCCGAGATAAAAAGCAATTTTTTTAATCTCATGTAGTGTTTTGTTTTTTTGTTTTTTTTTGTAAAAAGCAGCCCCCTTCTAATGTGTGCAGAGATGTGATGCAGCTAAGAATAGCCTCTTTGATCAGCTTTCAAAGTGACGTTCTTAAAGGACAAGAGGAAACTTGTTAAATGCTGCGAGGGACATTTTTCCCCTGAGAATAAGCTGTTTTGCATCTACAGACAAGTTCCTTTTGCCAATTCTTTCTGCCCAGTTATTCCTAAAATGCTGCAGAGACTCTGCTGCTGCTCCCTGTTCTTGTGGTGATAGCTTGTCCCTCACCATGCGGGGAGGGGAAGGAATGGCTCCCTGCTCGGCTGATTACACCTGGGGCTTCTTGTTGGCCATAGGCTGCCAGGAAGAATAAATAATTCAAGAGAAATTGTCTCTTCCCAGCATATAAATATTCGGGGCTGGAAGATGTCTCTCTTGAATGCAGCGTTGTGGCTGTGCTTAAAGTGGATGGCTACTAATTTGGAACAGAGTCAGAAAATCATTTAGCATTTTTAAAAGGGATTTTAAATTTTTATCAGCATTATAACTGTTTCACTCCTCCCATCAGAGATCTTAAATGTGTGCTATGTGGTGCATACACTTCCCGGCACACCAAGCTTCCCAGAAATCTTGGTCCAGCAAATGCCAAGCTGTGTTCCTGCTCGTTACAGGTTCAGAGCCTGGATGAGACGCTGCAAAATGCCAACCTTCAGATGTCCCGGCTAAAATCGGATTTACGGGTAACGCAACAGGAGAAGGAAACTCTGAAACAAGAAGTGGTGTCTTTACACAAGCAACTGCAGAACGCCCATGAAAAGGTACTGGACCTTGGGTGCCTCCAAGGCCATCAGCTTTGCATGCCACCTGCTGCACTGCTGTAGCCAACTTAATTCTTTAGGTTGCCCACTAAAAGGACACAAATAGTGCTGCAGGCTTGAGCAAGTAGACTCTAAGTTACTGCACCTATTGTATAGTTTTTTAAACAAATGATATAAAGCTAATAATTTAAAAAAAAAAAAAAGCCGAAAGGAGATGGATGCAAAAAAGCGCCTTATTTTAATGATGTTTTCTGTGTTTGGTAGTTTTCCATTTCAAAATAGTTAACTATCATTACTTTTGTCAGATCGTATATCATGTGCAGGTTTTACATTTAAAAAAAACCCCAACTTACTTGAAGTTTTGAATGTGAGGACAGGCAATGATCAGTCCATCTCCTGAGGCTCCATTCTCCCCTGAAAGAAATCTTTGCAAAAAAATAAAAATCTATGGGTACTGTATGAATTAACACCTATCAAAACTATAATGTATTAACAATTTAATAATTGACAGAGGGATCTAATTTTCAGTCAAACTTGTTTTTGAAAGGCACAGTATTCTGTCAGCCTCTCCTAACTGCTGAGGAACTGTAGCTGAAGGAGGTTGTAGACAGCAGTCTTGGGATTGGTATGATGAATTCAGTTACTAATTTGGCTTGTTTGCCATGTAATTAAGGAATATTTAATGTCCACGTGGAAAAGAGGCTGTTTCAGAATTGTACGACAGGAACTAAATTACAGCTATTACTGCATAATATATAATACTGAGTGCTATTATTTGCTTGATGAGGCTGTGAAATGGAGCACAAATTGCTGTTTTGTGGCATTGAACTCTGCGTGCTGCTCTCAGCCATTCTGGCGCACAGCTATTATCTCTGGTTTTAGCCAAAGGAACCACTTGGGGTTTGCATGGGGATTAGGATGTTGGGTTTCTTAGTGGCAAACTGTGTGTAGGCTGGGAGGAGGATGGGAATCCTGTGACTTTCGAGTCGGCAGTTCCTCAAAAGCCTGCTTAAACCCCACCTGCATAGAGAAAATGTCTGGTGCTTTGTGTAAGGCCTAACCCTGCAATTCTCTGTCTTAAGAATCGGGTTCTAGAACGGGCTGTGCCTTCCCCAGGGCTGCAGGACCAACACGGGCAACTGCACTGGGACGAACTGGACCAGCTGAGGAAGCAGGAGCAGCAGCTGCTCAGGCAGGAGAATGAGAGGCTTCAGAGAGAGGTGCAGAGCACTAAAACGGACCTGACCCACTCCCGGGAGAAGGTAACCTGAGCAAAGCTCAACCCATCACAGAGGCGGTCCTTGCCTTAATTCTTGGTTTGCAGTGGGGAATACAGGAGAGGAACATTGCTCCTTCCTTTTGAATAGAAACGTTACAGGAAAAACACATAATGAACAAGTTTTCCTTTGTATCTGCACTGAGTATGCAGACACTCCTATAATGTTTCAAACAGCTCTTTTTGAAAAGAAAATCCTGATAAATACTGTCTAAGATTCTGGTCCAACTTGCAGTTAACACCCTTCAAGTATTGTCTCTTTAGAAAAAATTCTTAATATTCCAAGCATTCCTCATGTGCAATTTCTTGGCTCACAGTATTAGGCAGATTATGGGGAGGAGGAAAGGAAAGACCTAAAGACCTTTTGTTGCTCAAATCTAAAATGTCAAAACCATACCAGACTCTGCTATGAGTCTGCAATTGGTTGGTATTTGAGATGAAGTAAATGCAATTTGATTTTTGAACGCTCTGGAACGTCTTTACATATCTGTTCATGTCTGGTCTCTCCAGATCCGACAGCTGGAATCTACTGTCCTTTCCCTCAAGCACCAAAAGCACCAAAGCCAGGCAGGTATCGTCAAAGCCATAGAGCAAGAGAAATTAAGCTTGAAGAGAGAGTGTGAACAGCTTCAGAAGGAGTTGTCGTCTGCAAACAGGAAGGTTAGTTTTTGATGGTAAATACAGCGCTTGATGCTAGTGTTACCACTTTTAGGTTACAAATCAGTTACCCTGCCTGTTCTTTGAAACTTGTGTCAGAGACACTGTATGACACTGTATAGCATTGTCTTAGACGCAGAGCATTATATTTGTCCAAATACTTCTGTCTTTTAATCTTGAATTGTCTTGATGTGCAATGATTCTGGGGGGAAAAAATGTACAAACCAGTAAGAAACTATTATCTTTCTAAGGAAACTTCTTCTCTTTAACAGATCAGTCAGATGAATTCTCTTGAACGTGAACTGGAAACCAGCTCAGAAAATGAAGGGCTAAGAAAAAAGCAAGTCAAACTGGATGATCAGTTAATGGAGGTACTTTTTCAATCAGTGTTGACTGTACTGAATAGTGTGGGCTTTATAGCTATCCCACCGAGTCTATGCATTTCTTTAAAAACAACTTCTAGATCTGTAGGAACAGAGGAAACGAATTGAAAGTAAAGAAGTTCATCTCCCCTAATGACTGATCTCATATTTCGTGATCCAGATGCTCGTGTGACAAACATGCTGCTCTGGTTTATCATGTTTCACATAAGGCTTCAGATATAAAATCAAATAGCCAAGGAATTTGTTTCTGTGCTTGAGGCAAGGCTAACATTTTCCTCTTCCTTCCTAAAACACGTAACCTCAAGTTTCCTAACTAATATTTGTGTAACACTGCTCTTAATGTAGAAACCTGTTCTTATTTACTATGGGAATAATTTGCTGAATTTAAACCTTGCTATCTTATCTAGATCATGATAGAATAACAATATACACAACTTGGTGTTAATTTAATGAGTGAAAACTTCAGCTGAGGTTCTCCCAAAGCCTGCTGTCAATGGGGGGGTTTGCTCAGTGCTGCTGGAGAGGGGTTGTGCTGGATGTTATGAAGACTCCATTGTTCTTGGGTGTCCTTGGACACAGGAACGGGCAAGCTCATGCTAACTTGTTGTAGCCCTTAAGGTCAGGCTACACCTCTGAGTTGTCTCTCAGCAGCCTTGCCTATACTTGATGTCCTGAATTTGAATTTAAAACAGAATATATTTTAAAAAAACCCACAATTTTGACTTGTTCCATAAATCAGAGCATCTTCTAGATGAGGCTTTTACAGCACTTTATGGAAAGACTTCATGTTTTTCATCGAGAGAGCAAATGGGAAACATTATGTTGAATATGTTATGTGGTTAGCTAAAAAGTCATAAAAACTTAATTAGAAACGATGAGATTTTGACAAGTTACTGCAAAGACTGTTTATATGCCCTACATTTTCATTTATATAGTCTTAAATAAGCTTTGGGAAAATTCCAAACACTGTTGAACCCTTTAGTACAAACACCAAGCACAGAATGGCATTTTCTCCTAAATTTTGTATTTCAAACATGCAGGACTTTTTGTTACTCCTGATAATGTTTTCCCAGCAGGTGTGTGTGACATTCACTGAGCACTTTATGACTTCTAACTTTCTCTTTTGTGCCTGTTCTCCCTCTGTTCGTGGCTAACCTGTCTAGAACTCAGTGGTTGGAAGTAGCAGAGAAGGGTGCAGTTCTCTTTCTGAAATAGTGTGCGAAGGTAGAGCAATAATTTTCAATGTACTACCATGGCATGGAGAAAACATCGCTTTCTTGTATGGATTTTTTTTTTAAATTCCATGCATCTTTTAAGTAAAGAAGCCACTATTCATTTTAATGAGAACTTTGAGCTTTGACAGCTGCACTAACTTCTTTGTGGTTAGTATATCCTGCAATTTGATTCTGTACACCAAGAAGTTGCATACTGCTGAGGCGTTGCCATGAAAATGGAGAAAAATAACCAACTGCATTCAAAAGAATTCAATTGATCATAAGAAAATGAAAAGTGGCTCAACCTCTTCCTTCTAACCCACTGACTGTGAGGCTGGAAGGTGCTTGCATATTTACCTCTGATATCTGCATGCTTTTTCACCAGACTCTCCAATGATTCCTTAATATTAACTGCTATGTGATCACACTCAGTGTCATCCCTAATAGTTTAGTGAGTTCGTTATTGTTCCAGTTTCTCCCACAGATTAATACAGCAAGGCTATGTTGTCTTCATTAGCCACGCAACTGGTATTTGTTGTTAAGATGCTCTTAAAATTGTTTCTTCAGCTGATTCATTAGATGCTCATGTGCCTCACAACATTACAGGAAACTCTAAATAAATTCCGTCAAAAGTTCATTATTTGGAGTAGTGTTTCTGTAGTCAGTAAAAGAATGGCTCCTTCACAGACAAGTTGATTCAAGAGAAACCTCCTGAGAGCTTAAAAAAATACAAATAGTATTTTGAAATACTCCCAGACCTATTTTCTGTTTACCAGGGCCAGCAGAGATGTACAGATGCCAACATAGCCAGAACAACTGCTCCATTATGAAAAATACTTATAGTTTGTTTGTTATAGATGAACTCAATAACTGAAATATGATTGCAAATTGAGGCCTTCATTTTACCACTTGTGACAGGAAAATTAAAACCACTAACACAATCACTTACACCTCTTCCTAAGGAAACAGAGTAATGGTGAGAATTTTATGATGTGGTCAACTGAACTTTACATGAAGAAAGTATTCATCTTACACAAATTCAAGCTGCAAATCAGCTTGTTTGAAACATCAGGGGTTCTTACTGTACAGTTCTGGTCTTTTTTTTTTTAGTTATTATAACCTATTAAAACTGTGAGCTGTTTTAATTTAGTCTAGAAAAATGCTAAATAAATAGTCACACGAAACAATCGTAGCTCTTGATATTGTCTGAAAGTACATCTAATGCTGGGCCAGTTTACCTAACTTAGGCTCTCGCAGTTGCAATGCTACCTTGGTAAGGCAGTGCCAGAAATGCCTTTTTCTAGCTGCCTTCATCCAGTAACTGTCAGAGCATACTATGATTATGTTACATAGACTTGCTGAAGCATTTGGTAACCTTTTTTATATGAAAGCAAGACAAATTTGGCATTAGCTGCTTCAGATGACTACATGCAGCCATGTCTTAAGGGCCCCTCTAAGTACACTTTTGTTTATGCAGCACAGACACTCAGGGGATTTCCAGACTTGCTCTCAAGCTCTCCTTGTGGCATGTCTCAAACTGAAAATTATGAGATGTGTTAAAATTCCTACAGTTAGTAGTGAACCTAAGATAGATGGGATTCTAAACACTGAATTCTGAATGTAACATAGCAGCTGGCTTCAAATTACTGAAGCCATCATACATGACATTGAAAATTTGTTTTGCTTTTGAGAATGTTCTCTCTCCATCCTAGATTAGACTAGAAATAGTCAGCCCTGATGGACATCTTCTTCAGCCTCAGGCTAGTGCTTTTATTTGTAAGCAGATGGTATTTTTGGAAGAGCTGCTTCAGATCAAGGTTAAAATTAAAAAGGACTATGAAGTTAAAGCTCACCACGGGCCCATTTAACTTTGACAGGATTTCATCAGAAATTATAATTCAGGACTGAAATGACGAATCAAAGCTCAGACTTCAGAACTGCACATAAAGATGCATCTTTTTTAATTGGAAAGAGAAATGTGTTATTTAGCTCATACTGAGTTGAGGCTTGTTCCTCTTGCACACAAGAAATTTCTCAAGAGTAACCCGATGTCTAGCATGTTGCTGAAAAATACCTTTTATGAATGGCAGCGCTGCTTTCTCCTGATGACGGCTGTGCTTTGCTCTTCAGATGCTCCACACCAGCGGCAGTGTGATGCTTAGCCAGCCAGCGCACGGCCGGGAGCTCCCGCAGCAAGGCTGTGCCGTGGTGCCCAAGGAGCAGCTCTTGCAGCTCCAACACCAGCTGCTGCAGGCGGAGAGGAGGAATCAGCGTCTTCAGGAAGAGCTGGAGAGCAGACCCTTGGAAACAAACATGCAACAGGTAAAGCTCTTCTTACTCTGCAGGTTACCACTTTCAAAGGGTATCTGGTTAGCTCACTCGTTTTTTCAGTTCTGATGAGATCCATTCTCTGTTTATGCCAGTTCAAAACTGAAAATTTAAAATTCATTCTGTCGAAGCTATGCGCAAAACAAACCTTTATTTAGAACATTTAGCTTGAGCCATAGCTTCATTCTGAAGTCCTCTTAGTCATCTTGAAATAAAAAACACTCCCATCCACATCCAACTGGCTTTTCTCCTTCTGATCAATGTGCAGTAAGTGTTTATAGAGGTTTTTTGTTATTTTGTTTTGTTTCCTTTACCTAATGTCAATGTCTGGAACCATTGTTTTAAAAAATACACTACAGCACATATTGCACAAGCACATACCCATCAAACGTATGATACTAATTTGGGCCGTTGCTGTCACGTGGAGTTTTGTCAGCTGTAGTAAACAGAATCCAAACAAATTAATCTTTTTTTATAAGGTCAGCCTAACTTCATTTTTTGGCCACAAGACAAGATGTTGTTTGGAGGAACTGTTACTTCCACATTGGCATTTCTGAGGAGAAACACCTAATTCCAAGGAAGATTGCAGCTACATATTGAGCAGAGTCACTGTTAGTGGTGGTTTGGGTTTTTTTTACGTGGAAAACTAAATTATAGGCAATAGGTAAAAAAGTTGGCATTTCCCATGTGAAATTAAGCCTGGGGACTAGGCTTGCCAAATGACTCTTCTTCAAAAAGTAACCGAGTCTCTAAATTGCTAAAGCTTTGGGCTCAGGCCATAGGTCTTAAAATAGTATTACAGCTTTATCTTATGGGAAAAGATAAAGCTTTAAATAACTTAGATAAAATACTAACATTTTTATTATGATAGAAGAAAAAAAAAGGCCTATACATTTTAAACTCAGATAGCACTTACACACTTACACTTCTTAAAATTAATAAGATGAAGACTTTGAAGCTCAAAAATCTCTGAACATGTTAATAGAATATTCTGGAGGAAAGGTATTATGGAGACGGTACACACAGTAACAGCGTCTAAAGGTTCCAAAACTTGGTGTAACAATTCTTTTAAGAAAGGCATAAAATCAGAAAGTTTCCACCCATAAAAGAACAGCAAATAATATAGGATAAGTAAAAAGAAATCAATTGTAAGGTTCTCTCCCTTTCAGCTGAGTCCTGATAGAAGTGCATTGCCATGGGCTGATGTACTTGGTCTCAAGCATGGAAAATAGAGCGTGCAGTTGAATTTGCAAATCAATAAAAGCCATATTACAGCAGGAGCATCTGCAAATGAATGTGCTGTGCGTTGCATGAGGAGCGATGACTTTGTAATTTTGCCTTTGAAAGCCCTAAGAGACAACTTGCAAACTAGTCACATCCTGGAACTTGTAGTTCTATGGATAAATCACTGCTGCACTTCCTGTGAAAGCTTTTATTCTGGAAAGCTTCATGAATTTAAAAATACTTTGAGAGGCTTTGCAAATATTTGCCCTCAATGCACTAATGCACTTAATCCTTTCCCATTGGTTTATTTACTGTTTTTCTTAAAGTGAATGGATATTCCAGTTGATAACATCTCCTACAGCTTTTTTAATGGACTTTATCAGATGATATCTCTAATCATTATTAAACACATGCATTCTATAACTAAACATGGCCAAATTTGTTTTGGTATGTCACAACTTTGACATTTGTGTAATCACATCTTGCTTTAATTCTCACTGTTGATTTTTCGTCGTCAGCCTGATTTCTAGGGTTAACATTTAGTTGAGCTTATGTCCATTTTAATGTCCCCTTTAGCCTCTTGAAAAATTGCATCCTAATCCCTCTTCATCACCTTTTCACCAGTGAGTACGATGTCAGGTTATCCCCATGCTTTCTGTATACATTTAATCACTTCGTTTTGCTGCTGCTGTTTTGCACTTTGCAGCTTTCTTAGATCCTGAGTCCTTCTGTGTCACGAGGTATCCAAAGTTCCCCTCTTCATTTTTTTGGAATTATTTTATGTTCCTATTGCTTTGCAATTTTCATTGCTTTGTGCTCATGGCTGTGGTGTTCTGCGTTTTCATTCACTTTACAGTCAGGCTTGAGCTGTTGCCCTCCAGAGGCTATAGCCATGCACTCAAATTTCCCTAAATTAAAACTCCTCAGCTTTTTTTCTACTGTGTTAACCTGTGCGGACTCTTCTGAATTCCCAGTGACTGTACCTGCTGCACAGCAGCAATCGCTGCACTTGTTCTCGTATTCCTTATTCAATGACTACATTTGGGAGCCTGTTAATGACCCAATCTTTTCCTAAGTTCTCTTAAAACCTCTGCTAACCAATATTTTTGTTCAGAGTATTTATAGTTGCTCAACTTCCCCTTTCTTCAGCTTTTTAGCTGACCAACAGCTTGTTCAAATCAGCCCTGACCAACAGCTTATTCACCTGTCTCAGGAAAAGACTTACCACTAGGTTTAAATAGAAATGGAAATAAGCTTTTTCAAAGGAGTCAGTTGGACACTTTACACAAATGCTCTTCAGCAATCTGTGAGATTATATCTATAATGTTTATATTTATATAGTGGCAGATTATTTCCTGTAAGAAACTTAATTGCTTTTGCTAATTGCAGTTAATAACTGCCACTGACCTTTTTAAATTCCCCCAAACACGGATGAGCTATCTGAAGAGTCCTTACACCTAGTCCTTGCATCTGAATATCTCCTCAGCTGCATTTGTGTAGTGCTAATATGAGTGTTTAGAGAAATAGAATATGTGATACTTTGCATGTTTTCTTTCGTGTGTGATTTTTGTTTGTCTTGTGTTGCTTGCTTCACTTGGTGGTTTGCTTTAAGTTATACGTACGTATTTAAACAACAAATCTGGATATCAGGGTGAAGTATCCCACTTGCCTTCTTTCTCTAGGCCTTGCTACCGGAGCAGCGAGCAGTGCATGCAGATTCCTACCGGAGGATCGGGCACCTCTGACAGTTTGGCTGCTTGCGATCTCATTCCTTACCATGACAAACACACACAAACACACGAACTGGCATAAGCTGAGAAACTTGAGGATCAAATTATTTTTGTGCTTCTTTTTTTTTTCCAAAAAAAAAAAGTTTCCACAGTGTTATTTCTTATTTATTTGTCTAGAAGCTATTTTGTGAAAGTTCATAAGCTGTCTTTTTTTTAATCCGTTACAAATACTTTTTATTTATGTTATTTAAAATGGGGCGTTGTTCTGTGTGGAAAGAGACTATTTTTCTCAAATGGTACTAATTTTATATGAGATTGGAAGAAAATCTGGGGTATTTATACTGCATTTTTGTATGAGATGTATAAACTTTTTAACAGGGAAAGATGACATTTTTTGATGTAAATGAAAAATAAAATCTTTTTTTAAACATAACGTCTCTTGTCTTAATAGTTTCAGCTTTATGAATGAGAATTAACAGATTTTAGACAAAATATCTGTCTTTGATACTGAGGATTGTCATATCAGGACTTTTGGGAAAGATTTGTAATAGAGGATGTATTTAAGTACAGATACTCAGCTTCTCTTTAGCAGATGTACCTGCACATCTAAGGAAAGAATTTGCACAGTTCATGGGCTTGTTCTGCTGCTGTGGCCATTCAGTAGAAGGGCAGTGCCAGAAAAGGGAAAATGAACATACCTGGGTTTTGGATAACATTCCTTAGTGGTTTTTATTTTGTCTCAAATTACTAGATTAAACTAGACTTTTAATACTTGAAGAGGTCAGCAAAACACTTCTTTAAGGTCTCTGATGTTTCTAGTTGGGAGCCAGGAACCATTTCATGTTTGCTTTCAAAGATCTTTTTGCTCCTGTCGTTCTGATGACCTTAAAGCTGATGCTTGAGCTGGCTTCTCCCTTTAAACATGAAATAATATCAAGTTAGACACAACATTCTCAACTCAACTTTAAGCCAAAAACCAGGGATCACAGGTATTGCAACCACTACAATTCTTAGCTTTCACATCTCACTCGAGGTTCCTGCAACCACTATGAAGTGTGAGTGTCAGCCGTGGTTTTGAATTCCAATCAAATTGGAAAATTTTAAATTTCACAAGCTAAGTGATCATATAACCCCATCCATAGACTTCAGGAGTTTCTGGTGTTACACAAACAAAATGTTGAGTGGACTTCAGTCCATCCCCTAGGGGATATTTCTACAGTGGTCTGGATGAGCAATGAGCTGAAATGCTCCTCCCTCAGGTTTTCATGTGTCCCCTCCACATGTGTGAAGATACTTTGGTTTTGAAGGGATTTTATTTTGGGGAGAAGGTTAGTGCTTTCTCAAAGTTAGTCTTTTTAGATGACTTACTAGAATTACTGTAGCAAGCTAGCATGAAAACAAAGAATCCCTTTCCTTGCAGTTAGTGTTTAAGTTCCGAAATACAAACAAGCTTTCTTGTAGTTCCTGGTGTTTCTAATTTATTTGGGAAAATTTCACTCAGTTGTTGGTGACACTGAGTTGCTGTGCTTTTAGTTAGACTGTTACCTCACAGCAAAAGCATTTTAGAGTTACCATTTGGGAACATCAACAACTAATCTAAAAAATGTAAAAAATCAAGTTTGGGATAATAGCATCCTGATTTTTTTTTAGGATATGACTCCATTTCGAGGGGTCTTTGGTATTTTCCTTCCTGCATTCAACAGAAATATGGCAGCACCTAAGAACCAGAAAAGGAAACTATCCAGATCTGCCTGTTACAGTCAAGACAGCGTAGAATTTTATATCCATTTTTCTTAGATCTGGTAATCTCAAGTGTAACATTGACTGGGAAAACCAGTTCAATGCTGTGAGTGTCCTTGAAGTGTTGCCAGGACATTTTGCTTTCATTAATGGTTTATTGATTTAGTCGACTCCTTAAAATAGACTCACATGTGGAGTGCCAGCTATTTTCTTAAGCATAAACTGAATAAAAAAAGGAGATTGGTGAATGCGAACTGATTCTTGTTAACTGATTCTCACATAAATGTTGCTTTCCAGGGGGGTCATGAGCAGCTTCTAAAAATGATGGAAGAACGTATGATGGATGTTGAGCAGAAACTAAGGCTTGTGAAGAGGCTTCTCCAAGATAAAGTAAATCAGCTGAAAGAACAAGTAAGCATTTTTAATATCTTCCTCAAATCATCCCCATTAAACAATGAAGTGGGCAAATTCTTGCTTAGAATAAATTTAAAGGTGTCTTCCTTTTTCTTTTAATGCTTCTGAAGTGTAGCTTATTTGCCCAAAACTTCCTAAAACTCCAAATTGGGGACTGAATCCACCACTCATTTATTTCCTAAAAACTATGTTGGATAAGCTGATGCACTTAAAATCGGGGAAACAACCACCAAATTCCAGCCAAGTATCGTAATTGGAAAAGGAGGACAAACCATTTCATGAAGAGTACAGAATTAGTGTTCAATTACTGTACAGTTCTTGATTTCTTGATGCTCCCTGCCCCAACACACCCTTTGCTTGCCATGATTTTGGGGATTTTTGTTCTTGCCCTGGTCAGCCTTCTTCAGGTGTAGGAAAAAGTGGCTTGTGAACACTTAGACAGGTGTGCCCCAATAATATCTATTTTCGGCTGAGTTACAGTCTCCTCCTTCACATTAAGGAGGTGCTGTACTGACAGGGCCTCCTGCCAGAGGGCTCTTCCCAAAAATCACTAGGTAAGTGCAGGGCTGGGACACCTACTTTCCCAGCACGGTTCTTGCTGTTAATTATTTTTCTTTATTTTTAATTTCCTGAGTAATTATGCTCCATTCACAATTCAGCTTTGCAAGAACACCAAAGCAGACGTGATGGTCAAGGATCTCTATGTGGAGAACGCACAACTGCTGAAGGCTTTGGAGATGACAGAGCAGCGGCAGAAATCTGCTGAAAGGAAGAACTATTTACTAGAGGAAAAAATCGCCAACCTCAATAGAATAGTAAAGAACCTGGCATCCCCCTCATTTCATTCAGCATCCGAGATAAGGTCATAGCAAAGCCATTGAGTCTGCCACGGTCCCGTGCACTTTACTGAAATGTTAATATTTCAGCTTTTCACTGTGTTGCCTTTTTGTATTGATGAATTGTAGTGAACCGATGCCTCAAGGAAAGGACAGAGCTAAATCCCAAACTGGACACTGCCAAAAGAGAACTTCTGTTTGTTCCTAGACGTTTTCTGCTAAGTTTTGCCTAAAAGTAATCTTCACTACATAAAAAGAACATGTTTTTCTAAGTTAATTTTGTTTTAATTTAAAATATCAATTCAGAATTTACTGTACTGAATTAATTATTCCTATCTAGATTGAAGCCAAGGTCTAAAGCAAACTTATGTCACATAATTCAAAACTTCTAAATATTTTTGGCTTTCTAGGATACTTCATGGTCCAAACCTCGTAATATCGATAGGTCACTCTTCAACACTGTCAGTATAATGGCTGTTGAAAGCAAGATGTTCCTGATACGGTTTGTCCTGCAAACTGATTCTGGTTTCTGTAAAGCAGTATCTTCTACTTTATGCATTAAGCTTCTGGGTTATTCTTCATGGCTGTTTCTCAGCAGAGTTCAGAAAAAAAGGTTTTCTTAAAAATATGTAAATAGACTACTGCTCCAACTACTCCAACTAAGCATAACAGTATTTCAGCAGAAGAAATGTTCCAGCTGGCAAATAAAGACTACTTTTTTTTTCTTTTTTTTTATGCTGTGCTGCCAGACAACTTAAAAGTTGTAGAGGCCTTAATTTTTCTGTATGCAGAAATAAGTTATACTAAACAAAGGAAGAGTCACCAAACAAGTGAAGATGTAAGTTTTGTTTATATAATTTTTAAGTTCAGCAAAGCAATGGAGTATCTCTATTAAACAACTGGGAGAAGAATGAAGAGAGAGACTTGAATGATTTCTTCAGTGAAACCCTGTCACTAGGCCTCACAGACGTGGACCTTTGCCATTAATGCAGTGTTTTAACCCGAGTGATAATTGGGAAAGGCCTGTCTTGTCATAAATCCTAGCACAGAATCTAAGTTTGTAATTGTGTAGAAACATATTTAATGTGAATATGAAGAACTCAGGGAATAACATCCTCAGTTAGCTTCCTTCAGCATTACAAATGTGGATATTAATGTCAATAGATGAAGATAAAGGTGCATTAGGAAAAGCAGGATAAACCGGATTGTGTTTGGATGTTACCTTAGCACTCCTAGACCAACGTGCAGAAGTGCTGTAGTCCTGAAGCTCAAGGAGCATCAAGGTTCGTGGTGCCAGATGAAACCTCCTGTTTGTCAGTCCATGAGCCTGGGGAAATGCAAGTTTTCTGGGAACACCTTCACACTGAAACTGCTGAACAGGAGCTTGCATGCTCAAATCCTTGTATATCACCTATTACTGCAAACGGTCTAAATGCCCTACACATGCCTTGCCTCTGTCAGACCAGTAAGGCACATTTAAACACTGTAAAGGAAACTGGTGAAAGGGGCCATACTGGCAATACTTGAAACCAGACCTCTTTAAATATGCATGAACTGTGAATGCAGAGGAGGAGGAGGTGTTTTTCTCAGACCGCCAGCAAGGTGACAGTTCTGACAGCACTTGTAATGAGCCAAAAGTCCCCCAGAAACTGGGATAATCCTACCTACAAGCTTTGCAGTAGCCTATGGAAAATGACTTTTGCTTGGTACTGATTAGCATGTGGCTGTAGGGGATGCTATCTATGTGGTTACTTACCAATTTTGGAGAGTTGAGGGACTGAATGAGACATCCAGGGTACGACTTCCTCCTCTCCTCCTCCATTGCTTTATGCAGGCAATATAGTGGAAATAGAAATACAATCGTGGAAGAACAGCGGTTTAGAGTATCACAAAGTCCTTATAAATTATTACACTGCTATGCTACTCTCGATGCCTACAGGGGGTATTTCTCTAAGTGATCTCAAATTCAGGGATTTACATACCCAGTTTGTTAGAGGCTGCAAAATTTTTTTCACAAATTCAAAATGTGTTGAATTGACAAATTGCACTGATATAAATCACAGTTTTTTAAAGCTTGAAGTATCACGATGATGTTTCTTTTAATATTAATCGAGAAGTGATATCAGTTACAATAAAGCTCTGTATGTGGGTACCAGGGCTGCATGTTAGCGATACTGCGCACACCCTAAACCATGCTTATGCTACAGAAATTAGCAAAGTTTGAAAATACTTCCAGGAAACCATGTAAATGAGGTTGAGATGATCAGAACTGTATTTAGAAATATATTATTAGATAGCTCATTGTAACACTACTTCATATCTTGACCTAGATTTACTTCTAATGCTCAGTACGTGACCAAAGTCTGAACACTGAACAGAGGGAATGAGTATTCCACTTAAACTATTGCGGAATTAATTTCACATTATTCATTTTAAAGGCTAGACTACTTAACTAAATTCTTTTAATCTGCTGGTAGTTTCCAGGTTTTTATAAACTAAATATACAATAATTTCTAGAGCACAGTACCAAAAAGGGAACCCAGATTTTGGAATAGAAGGGAGAAAGAGACAAAAGGGACTTTGACTTCTCCCTTTCTCACCCTATCCTACCTTGCTCTACTTTTCTTTCATTTCACATCAAAAAAATAACCACGGGAGTGAGTAGGAGGAGACGGAGGAGAATGTTTGGTAAATAGTTTTTAGACCAAACTCCAATTTCACTGGAATACTTGTGCAAATTAATTCTCGGAAGTGCCTTTTCTAATTACATATTCTAGGGCCTTTCTGTACTGTACCGTTGTCATTGCTACAGGACAATTCAGGATGATCCCTTCCCAAATGGAGGGAACGCAGGGAAAGGCAGCACTGCTTACAAACGTGCATCGTGTTACTTTTTGGTTCATTGTGTCAGCTCAGAAGATAAGCAGCCAGCTTCACACAGTCCAGGCTACTGAAAATAAGCATATAAACTTGTAAGTTATTAAGCATTAGCAGTCGTTTGTGCATGCATGTGTCTCCTATGCAGTACAGGCATTTTAAAGATACCAAAGTATTTAATGGTGTTGTACCAGTCAGAAGTCACTGAATTTCTAAGCCTTGTTCATACAACAGGTCTTGCTAATTATGTTATTAACTACTTTATTACCAGAAGGTGTTTTAAATGTTTTCTCTTTATGAATCACTGTGAAACTACAGGCACATAGGTATTTCGGGTTGGGTGTTTAGGAAGAGCAGAGAGCCCAAGTTAAATTTATGTGTACTAAATTCACACAGTTAAAGTGCTACTTGTCGATTTAGCATGATTTACAAGTATGCATTGGCACACATTCTCCAGCTACTACTTTAAATACAAGAAAAAATTAGTTCTTTGAATTCTGATTGAAAAATAGGATTGTAACATATTTGATTTTTAGCCAGGTTATAGGTAAGGTAGAGCAGGGGCCAGTCTGGATCTATCAGGAGTGAAATCCTTTTGTTTACTTTCAGCCAATGACATCTCTCAGGTTTTCCATCATTTACCTGTTAAGTTTCTTATTTGGTGTCAAATGCTGTCATTTCATGACAAATGACTTCTGTGTAAATGAAAACAACTGTATTTTTTTTTCTATTGAGTTTTTGTTCTGGTGTAATATATTGTCCTTACAACATCATGTAAAAGTGAAAGATGAACCAACGTACACATTATTTATAATGAATGTAAAAAAAAAAAATAAGTATGATCCATACTTGTGTCTTTTGGTTTTTATTCAACATGAAAATATATTGGTATCTTCCCATGGAAGTTGTAGGTACTTGAGGTAGATTCTGCAAAATCATCAAATGCATACACCAAGCTACAATAACACGAAGGGCAGTTTGGCAGCTACTGAAGGGAGTTTCTTCCATTATGAAAGATAGAACATTATTTGATAGAACAAGGGGAAACGGCACCAAGCTGTGCCAAGGGAGGTTCAGGTTAGAGATAAGGAGGAAGTTCTTTACTGAGAGGGTCGTCAGAAGCTGGAACAGGCTGCCCAGGGAGGTGGTGGAGTCACCATCCCTGGATGGATTTAAAGAGCGGGTAGATGAGGTACTTAAGGATATGGTTTAGTGGGTAGACAGGAGCGGTTGGACGTGATGATCTCAGAGGTCTTTTCCAATCGAGCGATTCTGTGATTCTGTGAAAGTATAAAATTGATTACAAGTGTAAAAAACCTGCCAGGTAGTGAACACACCTCATAGCTTATTTTCAAGCATGCTCTGCCATCAGCTGGAGCTGCATACCTATTGTTCACCTTTATACAGAACATACTGAGTACTTCTTGTACGCTTTTCCTGTTTAACCTTCTAAATCTTACTTTTTGGGTAACCGGGGTGGAGGGCGGGGCAGGGGGTACCCGCTGGAAGCCTAAGGAACACCGTCCCTTAAACCCTGAGCTCGTGTGGGGCTTGAGCTTCCCCTGCCAGCGACGCAGCGCTACTACCTCAGCCCTCCCC
>NW_010176857.1:11435-15213 GCF_000695765.1 Mesitornis unicolor | reverse complement strand
GCAGCATATGTATTTCCATAATTTCCAAAGTGTTGTATATAACCTTTGGGAATGAAAAATTCTCCTATTATGCCATTTTTCATCAATGTTTTAATCAGTTGATTCGTAATTAACTGCTATACTTTTATGAAATAAATTCAGCCACAGTTAACATCTGAAAGAAATAAAATTAAATGGCTTAACACAAAAAAATGTTTTCACCCTATCAAAAAAGAGTTACTGTCAGCAAATAACTTCAATGTCTGCATAGTACGGATTTTTTGTTCAATCCCAAAACTTCTCTACCATCCTCCAGAGTCTCAAAAGTAGCCACTTCCAATTAATTCTTCTGTATGTGATTTTATAACGATGTCGTGTGGTTGTTGAGGGCGGGTTTGGCCACTAAATCCTGGACAGACGCTCTCTATTAACCCCTCTCCTCTCCCTAGAAGGGAAGAGAAAAGAGAATAAGGGAGAGAGACTATGGGTTGGAAAATAAAACTAACAGGTTTAATGAAACAATAATACTACTACTACAGGATAATAATGTAAATAGGAAAATAATGAAATACATACAAATATGTACAAATATAGATACAAAACCAATATAAAATCCTCCCTCCACCCTCCCCTAATGACGAATATGTCACCACAGGCTATGGGAGCACTGGAAAAGTTCAAGTCCAGACTCAGCAGCAGTGGGAGCTGATGCAGGAACACATGAATCAGGACCAGAGGCAGATGAACCAGCAGAGTTCTGCTCGGACTTTGGCCATTGCAGTATCAGAGCAGGAGGGAAGGGGTCGAGAGGGACAGAAGAATCCAAGATGGAAGAAGGCTCAAGACCCTCATGATCCCTCAGCTTTATACTGAGTATGACATATGTGGGATGCAATACCTCGTTGGTCAGTTTTGGGTCCACTTCCCCCTGTAGGTGCAGACACAGTACTCATAGTGAGACAGTGGCCTCGTGATTATCACTCGTAGCAGTACACTGTCTGGAAAAACATGCTGCTGGTTTCAGGAAGCTCAGCCACTTAGGAGAGACTGAGATGAAAAGTAAAATCACTAAATAGAAAATTAGTTCTATTTAGCTCAAACCAGGACAAACGAGAAGCATCTTTTCATTCTTAGTACTTGAAAAAAAAAATAGAAATTCCCCACTTTTAATTTACAACAGACATTGAATTTTATAGAGCACCTCATATGAGCAGAATAATCACACACCTGCATGAAATTTACCACTACCTATTGTAGCCTGAAGGAATCTACATGTCAGTAAAGAATCTTGATTTAAGCAAGAAATTACTACATTTCTAACACCATCCTACAAATTAGCATGAAAGAAATCACATTAAGTGGGGGAGAAAAAAACCCAACACAAAACAAATGCCAACTGGAAACTGTTACAGCTTACCCATTTTGTATCTCATTTTACTGCAATCCCTTGGTCATCTGACCCCTGTGACACATTATCATACATAAATCAAGCCTAATAATAAATAGCTGTGTTCTTAAGAAAAGTGAAGGCGCAGGCTGATATATCAAGATATGTTTGAGGCTAGCAAATCAGTATTTGTACTCACTGCGGAATGAAAATGAAAACAGAATGGACTTGATCTGGATAGTGAGTGGCAGGGGCAAAAACATTATTAATAAATCCTTGTTAAAAAAAAAGCGTACAATGTTGTCTCTGAGAGGAGAGTTTAATTCTTCAAACTGCAACACTAAACTTAGTCTTTAATTCTATTTCATACTCCAGCTGTTTGCAGAAAGTTTATTGAGGGCTCCCTGAGAGCATAATAAAGGCATACTCCTACATACCATTTGATTACTAAACATCATCACTCAGTGCTACAGCTATCAAATAACTGCTAAACAAAAAGGGATCTTATCCCATGTCGTTACTTCTACTTGAGAGGGATACAGTGATCTACCACTGAGGAACCTCTGAGCAAAGGGCAATTGTAAATACCGTGATAAGATCCTGACTCTAATAGAGCACTGTCTCTAGGGGGCTGATAATAACTTGATGAATCACTGTAGACTATGGGGAACAGACACACACAGGAATATGAATTTTCTTTCCTTTCTTTACAGGAAACAACAAACACTGTGCAACACTTGTTTCAAAGTCTTCTGCATATGGTGTGTGAGATAAATAGTGTAGTTCTTAATGGATTGAAATATTTTTACATAAGCTTTTAACAACAAATCGCACCTAAAGAAAGGAGAATGTGCCTCCAAACCCTTTCCCCCATACAGCTATTAACAAAAAAGAGCTCCAAGAATATATATTGGTATTAACCTAAGCAGGTTCCTGAAACGAACTCCTGAGCCTTTTATCTCCATTTGAAAAATGTCTCAGACAACTGATGCTTCCCCCGATACTGCCAGTTTTTCTCTTTGTACTGTTATGAACATTTCAGCAATAATTCTGAGATAGATACATTTCTAGACTTGCTACAGAACAGTAAGCCTAGTCAAAGTATATTTGGTTTAAATGCACAGCAAATTTCTGCCTCCAGATAACATGTTTTGGTATTGATCACTGTGAGCAATCTATATACCTTGCTGCCTCTCACCTCCATAAAACTTGCAGAATTACAATGAACCTTCCTTTACCCCTTTCAGGTGTGAGCAGAAGAGAGCTAGTAAGCAATCCTCACTTGATGGTACCACCAGCAAATATAAGTAGTAAAAAGAAAATAGAAGAGCAGCAGATCAAATGTCATTTATCAATGACATAAGATGTTATGAAATGCACTGCGTGCTAGCAGGAAAAAGTTGTAGTGAAAGAAAGATACATAGCATATTGATCCAATGGGATATTATTAAGCTACTTGAGTAGCCTTTAGAATGGCTAAAAACATTTACAAATCACTGCAAGCACAACATATATGGTATTTTCTGTTTTACCTGGTCCTGACCTGCTTCACCTGGGGCTGTGTCTGACCATGTTTATCCTCACTGGACCTGAGCCTGGTCTTTCACTCATGAGCTGGCATCCTCATCCCAGCTCCATGGAGGTGTTTGATGTCTGGGCAAACTGCTATGCACCTCCCTTCCCACCCCAACCCCAGCCTGTCCTGTTCCTTTGCTGGGGCAGTAGGACAGGTCCTGCCAGCCCAAAGGTCCTCCACGCCTCCTCGTTCCCAGGGAAAAGCCAACCTTCACTGCATCCTGACAGTCTCAAAAGTGGTATTTTGGGGTTTTTTTAAATAAAATATCAAAATGTGATTTTAATATTTCACCAGTGAAATGACCCCTTTTTCACTAATTTCAATAAATTAGCTCCTGAGCATCTGTATTTGCCATATTGCAAGCATTACCAGTGAGCATAACCTCTCATCACCTGCTGAAGAATTTCCTCCTTAGGTCAAAACAATGTCCTTTATTGAATACTACTTACATTTAATAGGAACTCTGGAAAAAAATTTTTTTTTTCCTATATGGTCATGTGATACCACATGATTGCAGGAGATAATTAAGGCAGATCTGCTTTATACTAATTGCTTTGGAGGTTCTCTGACACAGAAGGTCTGTAGCTATCTGCCAATTCTCCAAACCTCCTAAATAAGTGCTCAACACACAGACTTCGCTTTACAAAATCCCATCATGGAATTACTAAGAATTATCACTCAATCCCCTATCCATCCTCACACCTACATGGTGTGTTTAAGGTCACTGTCCCCCAGGCACCCTTTCCGTTTGTTCTCACACCAGGCAAGGCTTTGGTCCGTTTTGAGGATGAGGTCATGCACTCTCCCTCTCCCTCCCTTTAGACTGTCCATGACTC